>NC_135233.1:209267839-209572464 GCF_051348905.1 Ranitomeya variabilis
CCATCTGTTTGTTTCTGATCGGGGTAAGGTAGCCTTCATGATGTCTCACCTTGCAGGAGAGGCTCTCGCCTGGCTGAACCCTTTGTGGGAGAGAGGGCATTGCTAGTTAACGATCTCCAGTCTCTCCTCAGGGCCTTTCATAGGACCTACGATGAACCAGGCTGTACTACTTCTACAGCTTCTTCTATTCGCCGCCTTCGCCAGGAGGATCTCACAGTAGCTCAGTACGCTGTCCGATTCCGCACCCTCTCCTTCGAACTGTCCTGGAATGACGATGGTGGCTGCCTTCTGGGAGGGTGTGTCCGGTAGAATCAAAGATGAACTGGCAGGCTGGGACGTTCCTACCTCCTTGGATGACCTGACATCTTGGTGTCTCGGATTGATCTCTGGTTTCAAGAACGTTCCAAGGAGACTACGCGGGAGAAGATACTTATTTGCCTAGCTCCTAGTTCCCTGAGGTCAGTGGTTTCTCAGTACTCTGCTTTTCCCTAGAGCCTATGCAGGTAGACAGGGTGAGCTTGTCCAAGCAGCGCCAGGATGAGTGCCGCTCAGAGGGAAGATGTTTCTACTGCGGCAGTCGAGAACATTTGATCTGCTCTAGTCCGGAGAGGCCGGAAAACTCCAGAGCCTATGGTCTGTAGGGGAGGCTTCCCTAGGTGAGGATCGTTCCTTTCCTTCACTGCTGACGACTGTATCATTGTCCTTCGGCACTGTCAATTTTTCCGTGTCAGGTTACCTGGATTCCAGGTCAGCCGGGAATTTCATTCAACAAGCCGTGGTGGATCATTACCAGATTCCTGTCCGATGCCCCCAGAAACTTGCACGGTTGACCTCCGTGAATGACCGAGCCTGTTCATTTCCAGACTGTACCAGTGGAACTTCGGGTAGGTTTGACACACTCTGAGAGAATCTGTTTTCATGTCTTGCCTGGTTTGTCTCACCCCTTGCTCCTAGGTTTACCCTGGCTTCAAGCACATGAGCCCGTGTTGAATTGGAAGACCGGCGAGATTCTGCCTTAGGGAGATTCTTGTTTCAACAGATGTCTAGCTCTCGTCCGCCCTGTCCGCCGCCCTGTGGCACCATCTGCCCTGTGGGGTTTAACATCTTCCTACTGGTTCTTCTCTGACGTCTTCGATAAGAAAGATGCGGAGACGTTGCCAACCCATAGGTCGTATGACTGCCCCATTGAACTGCTTCCTGGGACGTCCCCTCCTTGGGGTCGAATCTATCCTTTAACCCAGGCAGAGACCCAAGCCATGTCGGAATACAACAAGGAGAACCTGGCTAGAGGTTTCATCCAGAAGTCGCGGCGAGCGCGGGTTTCTTTTTCATCAAGAAGACGGATCTTTACGGTCCTGTATTGACTATAGAGGTTTAAACCAGATCACGGTAAAACAGATACCCATGGCCACCTATTTCGGAGTTGTTTGACCGTCTCAGGGGGCCAAGATCTTGACCAAATTGGATCTCAGAGGCACCCACAACCTGATTCGCATATGCCAGGGAGACAAGTGGAAGACGGCCTTCAACACCCGAGATAGGCACTATGAGTACCGGGTTATGCCGTTCGGGCTCAGTAACACTCCTGCTGTTTTTCAAGAGTTTGTGAATGACCTTTTAAGGGATCTTCTGTATTCTTGTGTTGTTGTCTACCTGGATGACATCTTGATTTACTCTCCAGATTTCGTCACACATCGGAGAGATGCCCGTTAAGGTCTGCAGAGGCCCCGGGAGAACAGGCTGTACTCCAAGTTTGAGAAGTGTGTCTTTGAGCAACCATCTCTGCCATTCCTTGGTTACATTGTCTGGTCCGGTGGTTTAATGATGGATCCTGAAAAGTTGGCCTCTATTATCAAATGGTCCCGCCCGACCGGGCTCAAAGCGATGCAACGGTTCCTGGGGTTCGCTAACTATTATCGTCAATTTCTTCCACATTTATCATCTCGGGTGGCGCTCATCTCTGCTCTGACCCGAAAAGCCACCAATTCCAAGGATTGGCCTCCCGAAGCAGAGGGGGTGCTTACCTATTTAAAAAAAGCCTTCTCTTCCGCGCCCGTGCTCCATAGGCCAATTGCAGATAAACAGTTCTTCCTCGAGGTGGATGCCTCCTCCATAGGCGCCGGAGCTGTTCTTACCCTTCTTACCCAGAAGTCTTCCTCCAGGCGAATGGTCACTTGTGGCTTCTTTTGAAAGGATTTTTCCGCTTCCGAAATAAATTAGTCCATCGGAGATCAGGAGTTACTGGCCATCAAACTGGCTCTGCAAGAGTGGTGTCATCTTCTCAAGGGAGCAGTACACCAGGTCACTATTTTCACCAACCATAAAAATCTCGCCTATCTCCAGTCTGCTCAGAGGCTGAACCCTCGTCAGGCCAGGTGGTCTCGGTTCTTTGCTCGATTTAATTTTGTTCTTCATTTTCACCCTGCTAGCAAGAACATCAAGGCCGGCGCTTTCTTTAGGTCCTTTCTGCCTCCCGACTTGGAGGAGGAACCTCAATACGTCATTGAGCCCTCTCGAATGGTGACAGCGGCTTCTGTCAATCTGTCTCAGATTCCTCCCAGTAAGACTTGGGTAGGTAGTTCGGACAGGAGACGAGTTCTTCAGTAGGGTCACTCTTCTAAATTGTCCGGTCACGCCGGGCAACGGGAGACTTTGTAACTCATTTAACATTATTACTGGTGGTCCCCCATGCATACAGTCATCTTGGAATATGTCTCGGCTTGCCCCTCCTGTGCCCAAAATAAAACTGTGAAGCTTCTTCCATCCGAATGTCTTCTGTCGTTTCCCATTCCTTCAGTTCCCTGGCAGCACATTGCTATGGACTTTATTACGGATCTTCCTGTCTCGTCTGGCTGCTCCGTTATATGGGTTGTGGTGGACCGTTTCTCGAAGATGGCTCACTTTACCTCTCTGTCTAGTCTTCCTTCTGCTCCTGAACTTGCCGACTAATTCATTTAGCATATTTTCCGTCTCCATGGAATTCCTCTCCACATTGTGTCCGACAGAGGTGTCCAATTCACTTCGAAGTTCTGGAGGGCGATCTGTAAACTAATGAACGTGGAGCTGGATTTTTTTTTCAACCCTATGAATGCCCCCCTGTCCTGGGAGTGAGTGGGAAAATTGTGGGGGATTTGGTGCATCCATTGCTGGGATCAAGGTTATAACTTTTATACCAACATCCCACTCTTCTAGTCCCTTTCTAAGCAAGCTACAAGAGCTTGCGATACTATCTGCAAAAATCAAAAAGCCCTCCGTAAGACACTAATTGGGCAGTTGCTCAGAGAGGGTGAGAGCAGAGACCAATATACAGACAACATGCTGGTGATCAAGTCCTCAAGCGGTACAGTGCCACAAGAAAAGCCAAGATGTGGTACAAGAAGCTGATCATGCACATCATACAGATGGCAATGTACAACGCTTTTGTGCTATCACGATGTGCAGGCCAGACCACTACGTACCTTCAATTCAAGGAGGTAATGATCAAGGCTCTAATCTTTAGTAGTCAGGAAAGAGCGGGCCCCATTACTTCTGGACCTGAAGGTTCTCATATTGTACTAGGCCAACATTTCGCCAGTGAGGTTCCTCAAAGAAAGGCAAGTCACAAAAGAGGTGCAGAGTGTGTTACAAAAAGAGGATACACAAGGTCACCATTTGGCAATGCGACACCTGTCCCGACAAACGTGGCCTGTGTATAAAAGAATGCTTCAAACTATACCACACATCCACGGACTACTAAATTCATTTTTTACTTACACAACTCACGTATGCCAACCTGACGAACACTACACAACTCACGCCGCCGTAAAGTGAAAGCAGATCACAGCGGTGACGTCACCGCTGTGATCTGCTCTTACTTTCCGGCCGGCAGTCAGTCAGAGCGGGAAGCAGACGGCAAGGGACCTGAAGGACACCGGAATGTGAGTATGTACGTTTTTTGTTTTTTTTTTACTTTTACGCTGGTAACCACGGTAAACATCGGGTTACTAAGCGCGGCCCTGCGCTTAGTAACCCGATGTTTAGCCTGGTTACCCGGGACCTCGGCATCGTTGGTCGCTGAAGAGCGGTCTGTGTGACAGCTCTCCAGCGACCACACAACGACTTTCCAACGATCACGGCCAGGTCGTATCGCTGGTCGTGATCGTTGGAAAGTTGCAGAGTGTGACAGTACCCTAAGTTTCAGCGGTAGGTGCCCCCACTCAGCGGCAGCACGCCCTGGTATCCCTAGAAATCCCTAGAATCAATATGTCCCTAATAGGGCCTATTAGAATACACTATTAATATCTGTAATTCCCTATGGTAATCCTGTTTTTGCTGGTGTTTGTCTCCAATTTTGGATTTTTTTAACTTTATTCATTAAAGGTTCATTCTTAGGAGATCTTGTTTTTCTTGGGTTGTTTTTGCTGTTCCAGGATCTCAAAAGATTTGATTTTGGTTTAGAGATATGTCAGTAAACGCTACATGACTCCTGCAGACCATTCCAAAACATCACTTCTTCCCTTTCAAACAGTAGTTTTCTCCCAAATATGGGTTATCAGTGTATTCAGGAGAAATTGCAAAAGAAACTTTGGTCCATTTTCTCCTGTGATTTTTTTTTTATTTGCACGGCTCAACAATATAAATTTCTGTTAAGGACCTGGGAGTTCAAGGTGCTCACCAGACACCAAGAAAAGTTTTTTTGGGGGTCTAATTTCCAAAATGGAGTCACTTGTGGGGGTTTCCACTGTTCAGGCACATCAGGGGCTCACCATATTTCGACATGGCATCGGCTCTCTATTCCAGCTAATTTTGCTTTAAAAAAGTCAAACTGTGCTCCTTCCCTTTAGGGCCCTGCCGTGCGCTCAAACAGTAATTTCCCCCACGTATGAGGACGAAGAACTCAGGAGAAATTGCACAATTTTTTGGGTCCATTTTCTCTTGTTACCCTTGTGAAAATAAAAAAATGTGGAGCCAAAAGCCTATTGTTTTTGTGGAAAAATTAGATTTTTTTCATTTTAATGGCTCAATTTCTGTGAAGCACCTGTGAAGCTCACCACATATCTATGTAAGTTCCTTGATGGGTCTAGTTTACTAAATGCACTGTTTAGGCAACTCAGGGGCTCTCCAAATGGGACATGGCGTCCACTTATGATTCCAACAAATTTGGAGTTCAAAAAGTCAAATTTTCCCTTCCAAGCCCTGTCGTGCACCCAAACATTAGTTTTCCTCCACTTATTGGGTATCAATATACCCAGGATAAATTGCACAAGAAATTGTGGTTTGGAGTCCATTTTCTCCAGTTATCCTTGTTAAAATAAGAAAATTGGGGTCTAAAGTAAATTTTTTATGAAAAAAGTGTGGAAGCAAAAAAAATAATTCCAGTGAAGCACCTGAAGGGTTAATAAACTTCCTGAATGTGGTTCTGAGCACCTTGAGTGGTGCAGTTTTTAGAATGGTGTCACTTTTGGGAACTTTCTGTCATATAGGCCCCTCAAAATCACTTCAAATGTAATGTGGTCCCGAAAAAAAATGGTTTTAAAAATGTTGTTGGAAAAAAGAGAAATCGATGGTCAACCTTAACCCTTCTAACTTCCTAACAAACAAAAAAGCGTAAAAAATTGTGCAGATGTAAAGTTGGCATGCAAGAAATGTTATTTGTTAACTATTTTGTGTTTCACGACTCTCTGGTTTAAGGGCATAAAAATTGAAAGTTTGAAAATTGCAAAATTATAATAATCGAATACATTTTACCACTATCATGAAGTGTAATATGTCCCCCCCCAAAAAAATCTACAAATCAGTGGGATCTATCAAAGCGTCCCAGAGTTATTACTTCTTAAAGTGACACTGGTCAGAATTGTAAAATTTGGCCTGGTCCTGAAGGTAAAAAAAGGCTTGGGGGGGTGAAGAAGTGTCAGATGAAAAACACAGATCATTACACACGGCTTCTAAAAGGCTTGACTAATTGTCAAAGGTCCGGTTCCTAGATGCCCCGGCCCAGTGGACAATTGTGCCTTGCTCAATTTCCCTGCCGAGACCACTGCATATCATTCTCTGCTGTGCTTTTTGGAAGCACAGTTTTGTCATTTGCTTCCTTCGTGCAGTGTTTTACTTGGCCAAATGATTTCGCCATTCATATTTGGCTGCACGGCGCGCTACTGCGACACGTCAACCTAGCCTGAGAATAGTTATTTTTGCACAGCATTCCTCTGTCACTTTGCAGGACAAAATCGGTTTAATTAAGATTTTCATTTTCAATGTAGGATTTCGCCAGCGCTAGCACCGCAGCGAGTCTCATCCTAATTTCACCGTAGCCAAAAGAAGCCAGTCACCCAGTATTAGAATGTCACTTCTATAACGATGCCCTTTGTCCGCAGCCTCTTGGTATGATACATGTTTTGTGTTAATCTAATCTTTTAAGCTACTTATATTTTTGCAGCTAGGAATTCTCAGTGGTTCCAGGGCTTGGCACGTCTACTTCTGCGTTATGCATGGCACTGCCCGGGTAAGCATTATAGTGTGGATGCAATACCGCAGAAGGGTCCCCAGCAAACATCTGATATGCTGAGACACCCATTATTTCATTAGGATTTTCCCAGAAGGCAGTTGAAAGTGATGCCGTATAAAGAGCCTTACATTGCAAAAAAAAAAAAAAAAAAGCTTCTCCTCCCTCCCGAATGCCTAAGCTCATTAGTCTCATTTTCTACCTCCGTGTTGCTGGCGACCATACTATGGCTTCCTACATCCCAAATGAGAACAAATAGGCTTTTCCTGCACAGTTATTAAGAGCAGGGATATTTGTTTTACTCTAAGATCCGTGATGCTTTTTAATATCTTGTCATTTGTGCCCGGTCTTCCATCATCGCCCATCATTCAGGATATGAATGTGATCTTACCGCTGCCCTGGAAATTATTTAGATTCCTAATGTCCTGAATACCCCTACTCGGCACATTTTTTCCCCCTCTCTCATTCTGTAATGTCTTCTGTATCCTTTCAACTTGTGTTTTATGGCGTGTATATGTCGGCGGGCCTCACGTAGCTGCTCGCCTTGTTAGATTTCATTTGCTAAGAAGAGGATGTAAGAAGATAGCCGGGGATATGAGTGACACGTGGACTTCATTAATTATCATGCTTACTCTTGCAAATTTCAGGGAGGTAAAAAAATGTCCCTTCTGCTTAAAGGCAAAATAATAAATACACCGGAAATATAAAGGGAAAGTTTTCTTTATTTTTTTACAATGGTTTGCAAAAATTATTTCCCGAAACACTGGAAAAATTAATGCAGAATTAATGAGAATGGATTATTCTAAAAGATGTATTGGTCATAAGGTCATCAACAGAGTTTGGTAGTGTTTTCACGGTTGGAAAACAAAGTTTATGGAGCCCTTTATTTATTTATTTTTTACCAAAATGCCTATATTTTTGGCTAATAGTATGTTGTGTTGTCAAACATTTTGGCTTCTGCAGCTTCTACGTATCACTGTACATAGCAGACTGCATTTATGACAAACTTTCATTTGGCCATAGGCCAGCTTGGGACACCAAAAAAAAGGGGTTATAAACTTTGTGGTCAGAAGGAGATTATTATCATTATTATAAATTTTTATAGCGCCATTTATTCCATGGCGCTTTACATGTGAAATCACTAACAGATTTGATTCAACGCATTCTGCAGTCTGCTATGCTTCCGGTGCGGCCATGTTAAATGACACTGTCGGGAGATTGACAGTGGTATTTAACATGTTAACAGCCGCGGGTGGATCGTGATTCCACCGGTGGCATTTAAGGGCACATGTCAGCTGATGAAATCAGCTGACGTGACGGAAAATGTGCGGGCTCATCGCCAGAGCATGGAGTGCAGGGACACAACCTATGATGACGTATATGTACTTTTGATTGGTGACAGGTTTATGGCATATTTGGCAGTGTATTGTGCATAAGCCTCCCATACACTTTAGATAGCCGTCAGCTGAATGACGGATCAACAGATTGTTCGGCCGGCAGCCATCTCACCAAGCTTCCCCATGCACTCAGCAGGTGTTCTCCATGAGACATCTCTGGTGGCAGCTTATCTCTGAAGGCTTCCCATAAATATTAGACTGATGTCTGCCCAATCTGCCAACATCTATGGGCTTGGAATAAAGACTAATGTGCATGGGGGAAGCAGCCAACTGATGGTTGGGAGAGATTTGATCAGATAGGTCAAATTTCAGACTGCCAGTCACATTTTTCTCCCGGAGAGAACCAGCCAGCCGACGTGCGAGTTGGCGGCTTTCTCAAAAAAGGACCACATGCGCTTGGGTGAGTGAGCACTCCTATGTATGGAAAGGTCAGCTGAGATGGAGGACAGCATAACCATCGACAGAAGTATCAGCCATCTAATGCGCATATCCAGCCCTAGAGAACAAAAGGATTGGCGGTTCGAAATTGGACATTCTGGAACCTTTACTCCCCCAACAATTAGACTTATCTGTTGAGGTCCCTCACCCAGTGTTGGCTGAACCTGGCGATAATGGCGCATTTGGGCAACATTAGACTAATGTGTATGAGGGCTCTATGTAAGAAGTATCAAACTATTATATGTGCGTAAGCGTGAATTCTCTTGTAGACAGACAGGATAGCCACTTAAATACAAGTAGTTCAATGCATACCGAAATGCATCATTTGCAAATACCAATTCTGAAGTTTAGGTGAGTGAACCCCTGCCATTAGTGTGAGGGAAGGAAAATTAGCAAAAATTCCTTTAAACTAAGGGCAAAAATAATGCATACAACAAAGATTTTACTTTAGGTCCACAAATGCTTGGCCATTTTTGGATTTTAGGTAATACTAGAGAGATGCGAGATCGTTCTGCGAGGGAGCTTATTTGCTTACTTTGGAGCATTGATTGCAAGGCTCCATTTTTTGGTGATTTTTTATTTATTTTACATTACAGATAAATTGGTATAAATGTCAGTTGGAATCACAGAGGTCTAACGTGAAATTCAGGCAATTGTTTATAAGCATATTTAGATAACTAGTAATCTTTACCAACAACCTTGTATCATCATCGATCGCTCAGACTGAAAGTGTTTCACCAGCATGGCAGAAGTGAACATTTACCAGCTGGCCACTAGGTGGCACTCTTGGAAAAAGCATGAACATAACCCTGCTAATTATATCTAGAATGCACTGGTGCCTTTCTTTGTTTCTTTTAATGATAATACCATGGACGAAGCAAAACAATTAACATTCATTCATTTTGCTTGTGACAGATATAAACATTTCATCTACGAGACGTTATCCATATCTGTAAACAGTAAGAATACCTACAAATTGTCCTCGTAAACTGATGTGTTCTAACATCTTTTATGCTGGGACATGGGGGGGAAATACTGCTAAAGTCAACATTTCCTTTACTACAAAACATGGCACAGATATCCTCTTATCTGATCCTATTAGGGAGTGTAACCGAGTGGGCTTAGTTCAGATCAGATTATATGCCACCCAAACCAAATGAAGCCTTAAAGAGGGCACACAAGAGGATTTACTACATGATCCTGTAATACCCACTTTCTACCAGCCGGACATGGATAATGTTGATGCATACAGATATATACAAATACACAGGCTCGGACTGGTGAATCCTATGGTGGGCCCTGTAGTAGTTGGCACAACACACTTGATTCACCATATACACCTTTATCTATCTATCTATATAGATTATCTACATATATATATACACACACATGGATAGATATATAGACATAAATCAATGATTGGATGCTGCCCTTGTCTGTACATAATGAATCAAGTGACTGTGTGTGTATATATATATACAGGTGCTTCTCTCAAAATTAGTATATCATCAAAAAGTAAATTTATTTCAGTTCTTCAACACAAAAAGTGAAACTCGTATATTAGAAAGAGTCATTACACACAGAGTGATCTATTTCACGTGTTTATTTCTGTTAATGTTGATGATTATGGCTTACAGCCAATGAAAACCCAAAAGGCATTATCTCAGTAAATTAGAATACTTTATAACACCAGCTTGAAAAATTATTTTAAAATCTGAAATGTCGGCCTACTGAAATGTATGTTCAGTAAATGCACTCAATACTTGGTCAGGGTTCCTTTTGCATCAAATACTGCATTAATGCGGCGTAGCATGGAGGCGATCAGCCTGTGGCCCTGCTGAGGGGTTATGGAAGCCCAGGTTGCTTTGATAGCAGCCTTCAGCTCGTCTGCATTGTTGGGTCTGGTGTCTCATCTTCCTCTCGACAATACCCCATATATTCTCTATGGGGTTAAGGTCAGGCGAGTTTGCTGCCAATCAAGCACAGTGATACCGTTGATTGTAAACCAGGTGTTGGTACTTTTGGCAGTGTGGACAGGCGCCAAATCCTGCTGGAGAATAAAATTTCCATCTCCAAAAAGCTTGTTGGCTGAGGGAAGCATGAAGTGCTCTAACATTTCCTGGTAGACGGCTGCGCTGACTTTGGTCTTGATAAAACACAGTGGACCTACACCAGTAGATGACATGGCTCCCCAAGTCAACACTGATTGTGGAAACTTCACACTAGACCTCAGCACCTTGGATTGTGGCCTCTCCACTCTTCCTCCAGACTCTGGGACCTTGATTTCCTCATGAAATGCAAAATTTACTTTCACCTGAAAACACCTTGGACCATTGAGCAACAGTCCAGTACTTTTTCTCCTTGGTCCAGGTAAGACGCTTCTGGTGTTGTCTATTGGCCAAGAGTGGCTTGACACAAGGAATGCGACACTTGTAGCCCATGTCCTGGATACATCTGTGTGTGGAGGCTCGTGAAGCAATGACTCCAGCAGCAGTCCACTCCTTGTGAACCTCCCCAACATTTTTTGATTGGCCTTTTCTTAGCAGTCTTTTCTAGACTGTGGTTATCCCGGTTGCTTGTGCACCTTTTTCTACCACACTTTTTCCTTCCACTCAACTTTCCATTAATATTCTTGGATACAGCACTCTGAACAGCCAGCTTCTTTAGCAATGACCTTCTGTGGCTTATCCTCCTTGTGGAGTGTGTCAATGACTGCCTTCTGGACATCTGTGAAGTCAAAAGTCTTCCCCATGATTGTGAAGCTACTGAAACAGACTAAGGGACCTTTATAAACGCTTAGGAAGCCTTTGCAGGTGTTTTCTGTTAATTATTCTAATTTACTGAAATAATCACTTTTGGGTTTTTATTGGCTGTAAGCCATAATCATCAACATTAACAGAAATAAACACTTGAAATACAGTAGATCACTGTTTGTAATGACTCTTTATAATATATGAGTTTAACTTTTGGTATTGAAGAACTGAAATAAATTAATTTTTTTATGAAATTCTAATTTCTAACAATTTTGTCCTGCCCATTTTGGGGGGTTTTGTGTGAATTTATGTTCAATTTGCCTTTTTTTCTCTGTTTTTTTTGTGTTGTTCCAATACACACAAAGGAAATAAACATGTGTATAACAAAACATGCTATTGCAATAATTTTCTGGGAAAAATAATTCCTTTTCTGGAATAATTTCAAAGGTGACAACACTTTTGACCAGGACTGTGCGTGTGTATAGATAGACATATATCTGTATATAGATCTATCTCGCTAGCTATCTATAGATATCTATCTATCTATACACACACAGTCATGGTCAAAAGTGTTGGCACCCTTGAAATTATTCCAGAAAATGAATTATTTCTCCCAGAAAATTATTGCAATTGCATGTTTTGTTATACACATGTTTATTTCCTTTGTGTGTATTGGAACAACACAAAAAAAACAGAGAGACAAAGGCAAATTGGACATAAATTCACAGAAAACCCCCAAAATTGGCAGGACAAAATTGTTAGCACCCTCAATTTATATTTGGTTGCACAATCTTTGGAATAAATAACTGCAATCAATCGCTTCCTATAACCATCAACAAGCTTCTTACACCTCTCCACTGGAATTTTGGAGCACTCTTCTTTTGCAAACTCCAGATCTCTCATATTTAAAGGCGCCTTTTCCCAATGGCAATTTTAAGATCTCTCCATAAGTGTTCAATGAGATTTAGATCAGGACTCATTGCTGCCCATTTCAGAACTCTTTAGCACTTCGTTTCCATCCATTTATGGGTGATCCTTGAAGTGTTTTTGGAGATATTGTCCTCCACCATATTTGACTGTAGGTACTGTATTCTTTCCTTTGTAGGCCTCATTCTGTTTTCAGTTAACAGTAGAATGATGTGCTTTAATAGGAAAGTTCCATCTTGGTTTTATCTGTCCACAAGACACTTTCCCAGAAGAATTTTTTGTCTCACTCATGTACATTTTGGCAAACTGCAGTCTAGCTTTTTATGTATGGGTGTCAACAGTGGGGTCCTCCTGGGTCATCTGCCATACTGTTTCATTTCATTCAAATGTTGACAAAATAGTTTGAGCTGACACTGATGCACCCTGAGCCTGCAGGACAGCTTGAATTGCTTTAGAACCTGATTGGGGCCATCCTGTGTTGCAACCTTTCATCATTTTTTTCTCCATCGTCCACGTCCAGGGAGATTAGCTACAGTGTCATAAGTTGTGAACTTCTTGATTATGTTGCACACCATCGACAAAGGCACAACAAAATATCTGGAGATGGACTTGTAACCTTGAGATTGTTGCTATTTTTCAACAATTTTGTTTCTCAGGTCCTCAGACAGTTCTTTTCTTCAGGCAGTTGTTTTCTTCTCTTTCTGTTCTCCATGCTTAGTGTGATACACACAGACACACAATGCAAAGATTGAGTAAACTTCTCCCCTTTTTATCTGGTTTCAAGTGTGCTTTTCATACTGCCCACACCAGTGACTTGCCACAGGTGAGTCTTAACGAGAATCACATGCTTGAAACAAGAGTTGTTAACCCATAATTTTGGAAAGGTGCCATCAATTTTGGGGGTTTGGTGTGAAAATATCTCCAATTTGCCTTTCTTTACTGTATTTTTTTGTGTTGTTCCAATAGACACAATGGAAATAAACATGTATACACTTTTGGCCATAACTATATATACATGCACACACACACATCAGTCAAACACTGTCTCCTGCACTCTGAACATCTATGTTTTACTCAATCACTGCATCATTTCAGACAAATACATACTTTAACGCACAGCAGGGAACAGGGTGACTAATCCAGGACACTGCTAAACTGACCAACCTAACCCTATATATACCAAAAAGGAGAAACTTGTCACTTGAGGGAGAGGGTAGAGACCTGCACTTATCTTTTGGACCAGTCACCTTGTCCAATGACGTACTTTTTCTTTGAAATGCTATAACACTTGCTTATCTTTGCCAGTACCATAAACTTGAGAAGCAGTGCTGTATTCAAATAGGCGACTCAGGAACCCTTTTTTCGTCATTGATGGGGTGATAACTTGCAATTGTGGGACAACCACTATTGAAACAATTGAATATCATCTCGAGTATTTTTTAAAGGAGTTGTCCACTGCTCAGACAACCCCCTTCTGAATCAATATGTTTCCCTCTAGTAAAATAATAACATCTATACAAATCTCCAGTGACGACGCCATTCCATTGGTGTTGCATTGGCTTTCCTATGTATAGTGCTGGTTTCACTCTCTCCTCCTTTAGACAAATCACATACATCCAGAAGAAGTGGGAATGGCTGCTACTCTCTCACTTCCTACGGATGTTTTGATTTGTCCGAATTTAGGAAGAGTGAGGCGGCCGATGATTAGCCACAGGGATTGCGTGACATAATGTCATACGATCCTTGGTGATAACACCGGCGGTGAGTATAGGTGTTATTATTTCACAAGAAGGAAACATTTTGTCTGAACAGTAGACAACCGCTTAATATATTTATTAAATTAAAGGACCTTTTACTATGTTACTATATATATATATATATATATATATATATATATATATATATATATATATATATATATATATATATATATATATATATATATATATATATTATTTTTTCTTATGGTGAAAGTCAATGGTCAATGAACATGAAGCGTACGCAGACTTAGTGATGTCTGTTTGTGGAAAAACTCTAGAACATTATAATTTTCTGTTTTTAGTATAAAGTAATTAAAGTAGAAAAAAAAGGAATATAATTAAGCTTTAACGCATTATGACACCTGTCTGACCTGCCTTTAAATCGTTCCAATCATCGGCTCAGCGAGCGCTCTGTGTAACACTTCATTGGAATCAGACCATTTCTTATGTGCATTAGATGTAATCTAGCTGAAAATTGCAGAGAAAAGAGCACCGCTCCGAGAACAGGTAATGATGAAGTAACTTCTGATCAACTCCGTCACTGCCTCAGCGCACTTTACTTGTTTATGGCAGTCTGAGCAGATGGTATCAGCCGGCAATATACCGTAGCTTAATAAAAACTTAAAACACACAAATAATTGGAACTGAATGCGTTGCGCTGCAGTAAAACACCGTTCCCATGAATACAATACGTACTTTCTTCTCGATACGAAAATAAAAAGAAACAAATGCTCAGGAGCAGTGATAGAAAACTACACCATAGTACATGGATTCTGTTCACTTATCTTAAAAAAAAAAAAGAGAAGATAAATGCCTGAATCTTTAACTTTTTATATATATATATATATATATATATATATATATATATATATATATATATATATATATATATATATCGCTTTAAAGTCTATAGTTCTTTGTGGATAAAATTCTTAATATATCCTTAAAGGGAATATTTCAATAGGTTTTTGATATCTATTCTGACAGCAGAACAATAAAGGGCAAAAAAGCCTGATTCCAAAGATGTGTCACTTACTGGGCTGCTTGGTGCAATTTTGATAGAATCCCTGTTTTCTCTGCTGTAGATGTAGCAGTGCTCAGACTGCTGAGCTGTGTATAACCCCGCCCACAGCCCTGAAAGAATGCTTCCTGTGTACATTTTCAGCAAGTTGCCAATCAGTGCTGGGGGAGGGGTTACAGCATTTGTTTATTTATGGTTATTGTCATTGTTATTTTTATTCATTTGTTTTTTTGTTATATTCTGCGAACGATGTTATTTTACGTGCACATTTTAGGACCTTTTGATCATGTGATCTGTCCAGGACATTTGATTGGATTTTGGGTCCTTTTATACAAGTGTTTCACCCGATAGACTAGCTTGGATAAAGATGCTGTAGCAGTCGAAACGCGTCGCTTTCCTCACGGGGTCATGGTGTGGTTTCAGGAGCATGTATCATTTTAACCATTTGGATTAAATATTTATATTTTATCTAGAAGAAGCTGGAACATTCGTTTTGCTTTCATGTATCTTCACGTCTCCTCAGGACTGAGTTCCGTGCTTCTCTTCAGGATCGGTGAGCTGGCTTTTTCTTCTTTTTTTTTTTTTACACGTATTAGCCTGACTGCCTGGAACCCGAGATGTAGTCCTGCAGTGATAATCTCCTGCTGATAAAACTGACTGGATTGAAACACCAGCACACAGACTAATAAAAAAACACATCCCTGTAATCAGACTCTTGTGACATATATTATGCTGCTCTCAGACTAAAAGACAAAACCAAGACCTGCTGACTGATTCCTTTTAAAGGGAGCCTGTCAGCATTCTGTGCAGTAACCTACAGTGTCAGGTCGGCGCCGTTATACTGATTACAATGATACCTTGGTTGATGAATCAGTCTTGTGGTTTTTTAATCTTTATTTTCAGTTTTGAGTTAATGATATGCCCGTGCTCCGGGGCGGCCTGTGGGGGGATCTCCATGTGGTGATCTGCTTAGATATTCATCAGTATGGCTTCTGACAGGTCACTGATCCCTCACAGACCTGCCCCCTAGTTTACATAAAGAACATAAAGAATGATATATACACTCACCGGCCACTTTATTAGGTACACCTGTCCAACTTCTTGTTAACACTTAATTTCTAATCAGCCAATCACATGGCGGCAACTCAGTGCATTTAGGCATGTAGACATGGTCAAGACAATCTCCTGCAGTTCAAACCGAGCATCAGTATGGGGAAGAAAGGTGATTTGAGTGCCTTTGAACGTGGCATGGTTGTTGGTGCCAGAAGGGCTGGTCTGAGTATTTCAGAAACTGCTGATCTACTGGGATTTTCACGCACAACCATCTCTAGGGTTTACAGAGAATGGTCCGAAAAAGAAAAAAAATCCAGTGAGCGGCAGTTCTGTGGGCGGAAATGCCTTGTTGATGCCAGAGGTCAGAGGAGAATGGGCAGACTGGTTCGAGCTGATAGAAAGGCAACAGTGACTCAAATCGCCACCCGTTACAACCAAGGTAGGCCTAAGAGCATCTCTGAACGCACAGTGCGTCGAACTTTGAGGCAGATGGGCTACAGCAGCAGAAGACCACACCGGGTACAACTCCTTTCAGCTAAGAACAGGAAACTGAGGCTACAATTTGCACAAGCTCATCGAAATTGGACAGTAGAAGATTGGAAAAACGTTGCTTGGTCTGATGAGTCTCGATTTCTGCTGCGACATTCGGATGGTAGGGTCAGAATTTGGCGTAAACAACATGAAAGCATGGATCCATCCTGCCTTGTATGGAGCATCTTTGGGATGTGCAGCCGACAAATCTGCGGCAACTGTGTGATGCCATCATGTCAATATGGACCAAAATCTCTGAGGAATGCTTCCAGCACCTTGTTGAATCTATGCCATGAAGAATTGAGGCAGTTCTGAAGGCAAAAGGGGGTCCAACCCGTTACTAGCACGGTGTACCTAATAAAGTGGCCGGTGAGTATATATATATATATATATATATATATATATATATATATATATATATATATATATATATATATATATATATATATATATATATATATATATATATATATATATATATATATATATATATATGTCTCTGATATATAAAGCTGAATGTGTGTGTGTATGTCCGGGATTGGCATCTGCACCGTCACACTACAGCCACTAAATTTTGCACAGTCACACGTCTGGACCCCGAGAGCGTCATAGGCTATGTTGTGAGGCGAAATTTTAACCCCGCGCTTTCCAATTCACCAAACAATTTTGCCCCTATCTACATAAAGGTGAAAAAGTGAAAGGAAAAGTGTTGGAGGCAAATTGACAGCTGCCAGATGTGAACAAAGGGGACTTAAAGAGTGAGAGCGATGGCGCCAAAGAGTATATACGGTACAGTTACTAAGGTGGGGCCCCGACATGGGATACTCACCACACACGGGGATATGAACACACATACAAAATGTGCCACACACTACCACGTGCTTGAACACATATACCACCCTCAGCACACATTTCACCACACATACACCAACCTCGTCACATAAAAGTCGAAACACAAGTCGCCGCTCAAAACTCGCCACGCGCAAAACTGGCCACATGCAAAACTCGCCACATGCAAAACTAGGCTCACGCAAAACTCGCCACACGCGCAAAACTCACCTCATGGAAAACCCACCACACGCAAAACTTCCACACGCGGACAAATTGCCACATGCACAAAAGTTGCCTCACACACAACTTGCACATACTCAAAATGCACCACATATAAAACTTGCCACGCGCAAAACTCGCCATGCGCAAAACTTGCTGAACACAACTTGCTACACTAACCTGTCACATGCAGCTCGACGCACAAAAAGTTGCTACACGCATGTGGCCACACAAAACTCATCTCACAAAAGTTGCTACATGCATGTCGCCACACGCAACTCAACACACACAACTTGACACATGAAACTTGCCCTAAAACACACACAAGTCTGGTATTATCCTTCAAAAAAAAAATCTGATTAATAAGCAAACTACAAGAGCAACAAATGTACTATATAGGAAATACGGCAGCTGTCAGTCACATGACCTGTCTATTATGTGTATGTGTGAGCTAATATATACTGCCAGGGGGAGGGCTTCCTGTTGGCTTGGGATTTATCAGGCTGCCAATTTAGCTTACAAATACTGAGGTAAAAATACTGACCAAATAACGTGTGAACGAGGTCTAATACAGGAGGAGATGACACACAGATATATACTATATACAGGGGATGACACACAGGTATATACTATATACAGGTGAGATGACACCCAGATACATACTATATACAGGAGGAGATGACATACAGGTACATACTATATACAGGAGATGACTTACAGGTATATACTATATACAGGAGATGACACACAGGTATATACTATATACAGGAGGAGATGACATACAGGTATATACTTTATAAAAGAGGAGATGACATACAGGTATATACAGGAGGAGATGACATACAGCAGGTACATACTATATACAGGGGAGATGACATACAGGTATATACTATATACAGGAGATGACATACAGGTACATACTATATACAGGAGGAGATGACATACAGGTATATACTATATACAGGAGGAGATGACACACAGGTATATACTATATACAGTAGATGACACACAGGTATATACTATATACAGAGATGACACACAGGTATATACTATATACAGGAGGAGATGACACACAGATATATACTATATACAGGAGGAGCTGACATACAGGTACATACTATATACAGGGGAGATGACACACAGGTATATACTATATACAGGAGCAGATGACACACAGGTATATACTATTTACAGGAGGAGATGACATACAGGTACATACTATATACAGGGGAGATGACACAGGTATATACTATATACAGGAGCAGATGACACAGGTATATACTATTTACAGGAGGAGATGACATACAGGTACATACTATATACAGGGGAGATGACACACAGGTATATACTATATACAAATACGTCATAATCTCGCAAGACCGCAATGCACTCTTGGGACCGGAGGGTCGCGAGGAGCATCGGTAAACGCCTCAACTGGATCCGGGGGGGCCGACGGAGGGTGAGTATATAACTATTTTTTATTTTATTTCGTTGTTTTTTTTAACAGGTATATGGTGCCCACATTGCTATATACCACGTGGGCTGTGTTAGATACTGCATGGGCTGTGGTATATACTACATCTCTGTGCTATATACTATGTGGGCTGTGCTATATACTACGTGGCTGTGGTATATATTACGTGGCTGGGTAATATACTACATCTCTGTGCTATATACTATGTGGGCTGTGCTATATACTACGTGGCTGTGGTATATATTACGTGGCTGGGCAATATACTACATTGTTGTATTTTATACTATGTGGCCTGGGTTATATACTGCATTGGCAGTGTTATACACTACGTCTCTGTGCTATATACTACGTGGGCTGTGCAATATATTACGAGGCTGGGCAATATACTATGTGGCTGTGCAATATACTACGTGGCTGTGCTATATACTACGTGGCTGTGGTATATATTACGTGGCTGGGCAATATACTACATCGCTGTGCTATATACTACGTGGCCTGTGTTATATACTGCATGGGCAGTGTTATATACTATGTCTCTGTGCTATATACTACGTGACTGGGCAATATACTACGTGGCTGGGTAATATACTACGTGGCTGAGCAATATACTACGTGGCTGGGCAAAATACTATGTGTCTGGGCAATATACTACGTGGCTGGGCAATATACTATGTGGCTGGGCAATATACTACGTGGCAATTTGAACCACGCTTCGCTAATTGCTCGCGGCCGGCCGAATCCTGTGTGTAAATTGCATTATTCTGAAAACTTTGTAAATAAACTACATACAGATTCTAGAATACCCGATGCGTTAGAATCGGGCTACCATCTAGTTTTGTATAAAGAGTGAAAGTGACAAAAATATAAACTAAAAAAATAAATATATATAAATAACTACATGAGGTAGTGAATTAACAGATAGTAAAACAGTACTAATTGTATAAAAACAGTGCAATGTGAAACAGCAAAAAAACACAATATAATAAAAATATAAATTGTGTGAAGGACAAATCGTCCCTAATATAAATCAGCGCTCTCTTTATATGCCATAAAGTGAAAATAGTGCAGCATAAGAACAAGTGATATAGTAAAGTATCATGGGTCTAAATAGAAAATCAATATACCATTAGGGGGTTAATAGGTCCAGTAAGCACGCGCTAAAGAAAGGTGGCTATATTGGTCACTCATTTTTTGGGGTTTGGTTTTTACATGTCAGAAATGTTTATTTCTAAATTTTGTGCTGTGATATTGGTTTACCTGGTGAAAATAAACAAGTGAGAAGGGAATATATTGGGTTTTTATTAAGTTGCCTAATAATTCTGCACAGTAATAGTTACCTGCACAAACACATACCTGTTATGATCTGGTGACCTTGGAGCCGCACGAAACTTTCTCTGGAGTCGGTGGAACCTGTACTGACCGCAAATCCTGAACTAACACTGCAACTAGAAGTAGCCGTGGGGTGTGCCTAACATACCCTAGACACCTCGACACAGCCGGAGGACTAAATACCCCTATAGATGGAAATAGGAATGCTACCTTGCCTCAGAGCAGACCCCCAAAGGATAGGCAGCCCCCCACGAATAATGACTGTGAGTAGGAGAAGAATAGACACACGCAGGTAGAAATCAGGATTTAGCAAAAGAGGCCACTCTAGCTAAATAGGAAAGGATAGGACAGATTACTAGGCGGTCAGTATTAAAACCCTTCCAAAAATATCCACAGCAGATAATACAAAAAGTTCCACAATCTAACTAAAGACATGGAATGTATATCTGCCACTCCAGAGAATCCAACAAGACTGAGAAAATACTGACACAATCTAAGCTGGACAAGAAAACACAAAGAATAGCACTGAATTGTGAAGCACATAGCATGTGTGCCACAGGGAAAAAAAACCAGACACTTATCTTTGCTGATTTGGCAGAAAGGCAGGAGGAACCAAGCAGAGGTCCAACACCTCCCAACAACAATTGACAACTGGCAAGGACTAATGAATCCTGCACGCCTAAATACCCCAGTCAGAACTGCAATCAGCAGATACACCTGACCAGGACTGCAACTCAGGGGCAACTGCATTACCACCTACAACCACCGGAGGGAGCCCAAAGGCAGAATTCACAACAGTACCCCCCCTTGAGGAGGGGTCACCGAACCCTCACCAGAGCCCCCAAGCCGATCAGGACGAGCCAGATGAAAAGCATGAACCAAATCAGCAGCATGGACATCAGGAGCAAAAACCCAAGAATTATCCTCCTGGCCATAACCCTTCCATTTGACAAGGTACTGAAGCCTCCGCCTCGAAAAACGAGAATCCAAAATCTTCTCAACCACATACTCCAACTCCCCATCAACCAAAACAGGGGCCGGAGGATCAACAGAGGGAACAACGGGCACCACATATTTCCGCAATAAAGATCTATGGAAGACATTATGGATAGCAAAAGAGGCCGGAAGCGCCAATCGAAAAGACACCGGATTAATAATCTCAGAAATCCTATAAGGACCAATAAACCGAGGCTTAAACTTAGGGGAAGAGACCTTCATAGGAACATGACGGGAAGACAACCAAACCAAATCCCCAACCCGAAGCCGGGAACCAACACACCGACGACGGTTAGCAAAACGTTGAGCCTCCTCCTGAGACAACACCAAATTGTCCAAATATACAATCAAGAATTTATCAATATAAGTCCGGAAGATATCATGCATGAAGGATTGAAAAACAGATGGAGCGTTAGTGAGCCCGAATGGCATCACAAGGTATTCAAAATGGCCTTCGGGCGTATTAAACGCAGTTTTCCATTCATCACCCTGCTTAATACGAACAAGATTATAAGCCCCCCGAAGGTCAATCTTCGTAAACCAAAAAGCCCCCTTAATCCTAGCAAACAAATCGGAAAGCAAAGGTAAAGGGTATTGAAACTTGACCGTGATCTTATTCAAGAGGCGATAATCAATACAAGGTCTCAAGGAGCCATCCTTCTTAGCAACAAAAAAAAACCTGCTCCCAACGGTGAAGAAGATGGCCGAATATGCCCTTTCTCCAAAGACTCCTTAACATAACTCCGCATGGCGGTATGTTCAGGCACAGACAGGTTGAAAAGTCGGCCCTTAGGAAACTTACTGCCTGGAATCAAGTCAATCGCACAATCACAGTCCCTATGCGGTGGAAGGGAACTGGACTTGGGCTCATCGAATACATCCTGAAAATCAGACAAAAACTCTGGAATTTCAGAAGAGGAAGAAGAGGAGATTGACATCAAAGGAACATCATTATGAACCCCCTGACAACCCCAACTAGTCACAGACAAAGATTTACAATCCAACACAGGATTATGTACCTGCAACAACGGGAAACCCAGCACGATAACATCATGCAAATTATGCAACACCAGAAATCGACAATCTTCCTGATGGGCTGGCGCCATGTGCATGGTCACCTGTGTCCAAAACTGGGGCTTATTTTTAGCCAAAGGTGTAGCATCAATCCCCCTTAAAGGAATAGGGTTCTGCAAAGGCTGCAAGGGAAAACCACAACGCCTGGCAAACTCAAAATCCATTAAGTTCAAGGCGGCGCCTGAATCCACAAATGCCATGACAGAAAATGATGACAATGAGCAGATCAAGGACACCGATAACAGAAATTTAGGTTGTACAGTACTGATAGTAAATGAACTAACGATCCTTTTTGTCCGCTTAGGGCAGACTGAAATGACATGAGAAGCGTCGCCACAATGACTTTGCTCTAAAGGTACCTTCACACGAAACGACTTTGTAACGATATCGCTAGCGATCCGTGACGTTGCAGCGTCCTCGCTAGCGATATCGTTTAGTTTGACACGCAGCAGCGATCAGGATCCTGCTGTGATGTCGCTGGTCGCTGAATAAAGTCCAGAACTTTATTTGGTCGTCCGATCGCCGTGTATCGTTGTGTTTGAAAGCAAAAGCAACGATACCAGCGATGTTTTACACTGGTAACCAGGGTAAACATCGGGTTACCAAGCGCAGGGCCGCGCTTAGTAACCCGATGTTTACCCTGGTTACCAGCGTAAAAGTAAAAAAAAACAAACAGTACATGCTCACCTGCGCGTCCCCCAGCGTCTGCTTCCTGACACTTACTGAACGCCGGCCCTAAAGTGAAAGTGAAAGCACAGCGGTGACGTCACCGCTCTGCTGTTAGGGCCGGAGCTCAGTCAGTGTCAGGAAGCAGACGCTGGGGGACGCGCAGGTGAGCATGTACTGTTTGTTTTTTTTACTTTTACGCTGGTAACCAGGGTAAACATCGGGTTACTAAGCGCGGCCCTGCGCTTAGTAACCCGATGTTTACCCTGGTTACCCGGGGACCTCGGCATTGTTGGTCGCTGGAGAGCGGTCTGTGCGACAGCTCCCCAGCGATCAAACAGCGACGCTGCAGCGATCGGCATCGTTGTCGCTATCGCTGCAGCGTCGCTTCGTGTGAAGGTACCTTAAGGACGACACCACAGCGCGCACAGTTTGACGCTCCCGCAAGCGCCGATCAATCTGAATGGCCAGAGACATGGAATCACACAGACCGGAAGGCGTGGGAAACCCCACCATAACATCCTTAACGGATTCAGAAAGACCCTTTCTGAAAATTGCCGCCAAAGCATCATCATTCCATTTAGTCAACACAGACCATTTTCTAAATTTCTGACAATACAATTCTGCCGCCTCTTGACCCTGAGACAGGGCCAACAAGGTTTTCTCCGCTTGATCCACAGAATTTGGTTCATCATATAATAATCCTAAAGCCTGAAAAAAGGAATCTACATTAAACAAGGCCGGATTCCCAGATTCCAGGGAAAATGCCCAATCTTGTGGATCACCACACAGCAGGGAGATGACAATTTTAACCTGCTGAATGGAATCACCGGAGGATCGCGGTCTCAGAGCAAAAAACAGTTTACAATTGTTTTTAAAACCCCAAAATTTGGACCTATCACCAAAAAACAAATCAGGAGTAGGAATCTTCGGGTCAAAAGCAGGAGTCTGAACAATATAATCAGAAATACCCTGTACCCTAGCAGCTAGCTGGTCTACACGAGAAGCTAATTCCTGAACATCCATGCTGGCACAAGACTCCTCAGCCACCCTTAAATAAAGAGGGAAGAAAAGACAAAACAGACTACAGAAAAAAAAAATGGCTCAACACCTTTCTTCCCTTCTTCTGAGATGCATTTAACTCATTATGGGACAGTTGTACTGTTATGATCTGATGACCTTGGAGCCGCATGAAACTTTCTCTGGAGTCGGTGGAACCTGTACTGACCGCAAATCCTGAACTAACACTGCAACTAGAAGTAGCCGTGGTGTGTGCCTAACATACCCTAGACACCTCGACACAGCCGGAGCACTAAACACCCCTATAGATGGAAATAGGAATGCTACCTTGCCTCAGAGCAGATCCCCAAAGGATAGGCAGCCCCCCACGAATAATGACTGTGAGTAGGAGAAGAATAGACACACGCAGGTAGAAAACAGGATTTAGCAAAAGAGGCCACTCTAGCTAAATAGGAAAGGATAGGACAGGTTACTAGGCGGTCAGTATTAAAACCCTTCCAAAAATATCCACAGCAGATAATACAAAAAGTTCCACAATCTAACTAAAGACATGGAATGTATATCTGCCACTCCAGAGAATCCAACAAGACTGAGAAAATACTGACACAATCTAAGCTGGACAAGAAAACACAAAGAATAGCACTGAATTGTGAAGCACATAGCATGTGTGCCACAGGAAAAAAAAAACCAGACACTTATCTTTGCTGATTTGGCAGAAAGGCAGGAGGAACCAAGCAGAGGTCCAACACCTCCCAACAACAATTGACAACTGGCAAGGACTAATGAATCCTGCACGCCTAAATACCCCAGTCAGAACTGCAATCAGCAGATACACCTGACCAGGACTGCAACTCAGGGGCAACTGCATTACCACCTACAACCACCGGAGGGAGCCCAAAAGCAGAATTCACAATACATACCCTCCTAAGATAACAAAATCTAAAAAAAAAAACACTCCAACTTCCAAAAATATTAAGCTTTGATATTTATGAGACTTTTGGGTTGATTGAGAACATAGTTGTTGATCAATAATAAAAATAATCCTCTAAAATACAACTTGCCTAATAATTCTGCACAGTGTATATAAGGGAGATGACAAACATGTTTGCGTGGGTTTCCTCTGCGCACTCTGGTTTCCTCCCACATTCCAAAGACATACTGATAGGGAATTTAGATTGTGAGCCCCATTGGGGACAGCGATGATAATGTGTGTAAACTGTAAAGCGCTGCGGAATATGTTAGCGCTATATAAAAATAAAGATTATTTTAAAGATTATTACTGAAAAAAAATCCCCTTCTGCAGAGAGGTGCTGGTAGTGGTGCCTGGGCTGCACCATGTTCGCATCTATAATGTGTTTATAATTCTTTTCTTTGATTGTATCCATAAATTCATTAAAAAATCAGTTTGAAAATGGCACCGGTCGCACATGCGCAGTTACAAGTATAGGCGATCAGACTGCTGCTACTGCGCAGTCGGCGCCATCTTGCTAGAGAACAAAAAAAAATTGATTCCTCTGGATCCCCAATAGCTGCTCCTGCTCAGGTGCAGCCGATGCCATCTTAGTGGAGACATTTTTTTTTTCTCTGGCAAGATGGCGCTGCCAGCACCTGTGCAGTAGGAGCTATTGGATCGCCGATAGCTGCTACTGTGCAGGCGCAGCCGGCGCCATTTTCAGACTGATTTTTTATTTTTATGAATTTATGGATACAAAGAAAATAATTAAATACATGTTATAGCTGGGATCATGCTTCAGCGCAGGCACCTGTCTGCAGAAGGGGATTTATTTCAAATCTAATATATAATTGCCTAGAATACTACTTCCTGCAATTTGTGCCAACTTCCGTGGCTTTGTCCGGAGCTAATGTCCGGAGCTAATGTCCGGAGCTAATGTCCGGAGCTAATGTCCGGAGATAAGTGACGTCACCAGTGTCCTACACCCAGGCAGAGCACAGGGGCCCCAGGCAGCATATGGGGCCCCAGGCAGAACACAGTGGCCCCAGGCAGAACACAGGGGCCCCAGGCAGCATATGGGGCCCCAGGCAGAGCACAGGGGCCCCAGGCAGAGCACAGGGGCCCCAGGCAGCCTATGGGGCCCCAGGCAGAGCACAGTGGCCCCAGGCAGAGCACAGGGGCCCCAGGCAGCATATGGGGCCCCAGGCAGAGCACAGGGGCCCCAGGCAGCATATGGGGCCCCAGGCAGAGCACAGTGGCCCCAGGCAGAGCACAGGGGCCCCAGGCAGAACATGGGGCCCCAGGCAGAGCACAGTGGCCCCAGGCAGAGCACAGGGGCCCCAGGCAGCATATGGGGCCCCAGGCAGAGCACAGTGGTCCCAGGCAGAGCACAGGGGCCCCAGGCAGCATATGGGGCCCCGGGCAGAGCACAGTGGCCCCAAGCAGAACATGGGGCCCCAGGCAGAGCACAGGGGCCCCAGGCAGAGCACAGGGGCCCCAGGCAGCATATGGGGCCCCAGGCAGAGCACAGTGGTCCCAGGTAGAGCACAGGGGCCCCAGGCAGCCTATGGGGCCCCAGGCAGAGCACAGGGGCCTCAGGCAGCATATGGGGCCCCAGGCAGAGCACAGGGGCCCCAGGCAGCATATGGGGCCCCAGGCAGAGCACAGTGGCCCCAGGCAGAGCACAGGGGCCCCAGGCAGAACATGGGGCCCCAGGCAGAACATGGGGCCCCAGGCAGAGCACAGGGGCCCCAGGCAGAGCACAGGGGCCCCAGGCAGCATATGGGGCCCCAGGCAGAGCACAGGGGCCCCAGGCAGCATATGGGGCCCCAGGCAGAGCACAGCGATATTTTGGACCACTGTGCGGTGTTTCAGACCCCCTGTGTGATGTCTGGGGCCCTGTTCTTAAGTATATTAAAGATTAAAGTAACGTATATTAAAGTATATTATAGATCAAATTTGACACGTTTATGAGCACCATTGAGTGATATACTCAAGAATGACATAATATTTCAACATTTTATGGTTTCAAACTGTAAACACTCAGAGTTTTTTTTACTTCAACCAGAAAACCTTAACGGTTCATAAAAAACTTGACTGTTCAGGATATGATAAAAGTCATAGTATTCTGAATCTTTAACTTATAAAGATACCTTTACATGGGGTGATTATTGGTTCCAGAGAGGCTTTCGGACGATAATCGTACACATGGCTGGTGACAGGACAATACAATATAAACGTTCAAAGGTAAACACTGATAACATTAAAATCTAATATATAATTGCCTAGAATACTACTTCCGGCAATTTGTGCCAACTTCCGTGGCTTTGTCCGGAGATAATGTCCGGAGATAAGTGACGTCACCAGCGTCCTACACCCGCTCAGGGTGGACAAAGATATATGCCTTCGTGGTGCGCGGCACTTTTCTGATTGGTTGCCGCCTGCCGCGAGCGACCAATCAGAAATGTGCCGTACTGTCAAGAGCTGGTGAGTGCAGCCATTTTTTGTTCTTTCTTACTATTATTTATTAATTGTATTATTCTTACATTTGAATAAATAAAGTATATATGGATTCTAGACTCCCGATTCTTTAGAATCGGGCTGCCATCTAGTATATATATAAATATTCATTATGTAAAATAGCAGACAGTCAGTGAGGGATCAGTGACTCCCCCACAAGCCACCCCGCAGCATGAGCAAATTGTTTACTCAAAAATGAAAATACAGATTAAACAACCACAAGACGGATTTCATCACCAGGTATCATTGTAATCAGTATAATGGCGCTGACCTGACACTGTGTGTAGGTTATTGTGCACAATCCTGCTGCCAACTTCCCTTTAAGGTGCACCACGCTGTTTTTCAGATTTAGAACTAAATGTCACGGGTATTCACCTACAGTTGAAATCTATTATTCCATCTACCTGCAGATTCCACTAGACGGACCTTAGGAGCTATCTGCATACTACTTGTATACTGAACTTAAAAGGAATGAGTCGTCAGAAAATGTCTCTTGATTAAGTTGGGGTTTTTTAACAAAAAAAAAATTGGGGACTTTTTTTTTCATATCACTAATCCTGTATTTTTCACATTGGCCATTGCGGGTATTTTAGACTCATAATTTGTGTCCTTTCAGGAACAGTTTTCAGCAGGTTCCTTATCACCAGAGACAGGTTACAATGACAGACAACACCGTTGTACACATTTGATAGCACAGAATCCACTGACCACAAAACGCGATGTCACAGCTGACCTTGCTCCTTCTCCCTCCACAATGACCTTTGCACACGCTCATTAGATGCTTCAATACAAAATACAGTTATATGAAAAAGTTTGGGCACCCCTATTAATCTTAAGCTTAATATTTTATAAAAATCGTTTTTTTTGCAACAGCTATTTCAGTTTCATATATCTAATAACTGTTGGACACAGTAATGTTTCTGCCTTGAAATGAGGTTTATTGTACTAACAGAAAATGTGCAATCTGCATTCAAACAAAATTTGACAGGTGCATAAGTATGGGCACCCTTATCATTTTCTTGTTTTAAATACTCCTACCTACTTTATACTGACTTACTAAAGCACTTTTTTTGGTTTTGTAACCTCATTGAGCTTTGAACTTCATAGCCAGGTGTATGCAATCATGAGAAACGCTACTTAAAGTGGCCACTTGCAAGTTGTTCTCCTGTTTGAATCTCCTCTGAAGAGTGGCATCATGGGCTCCTCAAAACAACTGTCAAATGATCTGAAAACAAAGATTATTCAACATAGTTGTTCAGGGGAAGGATACAAAAAGCTGTCTCAGAGATTTAACCTGTCAATTTCCACTGTGAGGAACATAGTAAGGAAATGGAAGAACACAGGTACAGTTCTTGTTAAGGCCAGAAGTGGCAGGCCAAGAAAAACATCAGAAAGGCAGAGAGGAAGAATGGTGAGATCAGTGAAGGACAATCCTCAGACCACCTCCAGAGAGCTGCAGCATCAACTTGCTGCAGATCACTGCGCATCGGTCAACTATACAACGCACTTTGCACAAGGAGAAGCTGTATGGGAGAGTGATGCGAAAGAAGCCGTTTCTGCAAGCACGCCACAGACAGAGTCGGCTGAGGTATGCAAAAGCACATTTGGAGAAGCCAATTTCTTTTTGGAAGCAGGTCCTGTGGACTGATGAAACCAAGATTGAGTTGTTTGGTCATACAAAAAGGCGTTATGCATGGCAGCAAAAAAACACAGCATTCCAAGAAAAACACTTGCTACCCACTGTAAAATTTGGTGGAGGTTCCATCATGCTTTGGGGCTGTGTGGCCAATGCCGGCACTGGGAATTTTGTTAAAGTTGAGGGACGCATGGATTCCTCTCAGTATCAGCAGATTCTTGACAATAATGTTCATGAATCAGTGACAAAGTTGAAGTTACGCAGGGGATGGATCTTTCAGCAAGACAATGATCCAAAACACCGCTCCAAATCTACTCAGGCATTCATGCAGAGGAACAATTACACTGTTCTGGAATGGCCATCCCAGTCCCCAGACCTGAATATCATTGAACATCTGTGGGATCATTTGAAGAGGGCTGTCCATGCTCGGCGACCATCAAACTTAACTGAACTGGAATTGTTTTGTAAAGAGGAATGGTCAAAAATACCTTCATCCAGGATCCAGGAACTCATTAAAAGCTACAGGAAGCGACTAGAGGCTGTTATTTTTGCAAAAGGAGGATCTACTAAATATTAATGTCACTTTTCTGGTGAGGTGCCCATACTTATGCACCTGTCAAATTTTGTTTGAATGCAGATTGCACATTTTCTGTTAGTACAATAAACCTCATTTCAAGGCAGAAACATTACCATGTCCAACAGTTATTAGATATATGAAACTGAAATAGCTGTTGCAAAAAAAAACAATTTTTATAAAACATTAAGCTTAAGATTAATAGGGGTGCCCAAACTTTTTCATATAACTGTATAGGGACTTTGTCAGACTATTTCTACTAATGTACATGCAAGTTTTCTGAAACAGCAGGAAGTACGAGTCTTAAAAGCCCCAGTGGCCAGTGAGAAAATTGCAAATTACTCATTTTACTTCTGATATATATACACATTAAAAAGAAAAAAAAAAACCTCTTTAAATTAAAAAAAAAATATATACATTTCTCGCACAAAACTGATTTACACAATAGGTAATTTTCTTATGACATAATCCCATGGAAGCTTGAAAATACATTGTTGTTCTTTATTTAAGTGCTTAAAAATTAATTTATATAAAATATGAATATATACATTTATATGTAAAAATGTATATAAAAAAGATGTTAAATATACTTCTATAAAATAACAAACAGCCTAATCCTAAAGATCAGCTGTGTGGGTTTACTAAGGACCGTTCATGTCAGACTAATTTGATCAGCTTCTATGAAGAGGTAAGTTCCGGACTGGACCAAGGGAGCCCAGTGGATGTAGTGTATATGGACTTTTCAAAAGCTTTTGATACGGTGCCACACAAAAGGTTGTTACATAAAATGAGAATAATGGGGATAGGGGAAAATATGTGTAAGTGGGTTGAGAGCTGGCTCAGGGATAGGAAACAAAGGGTGGTTATTAATGGAGCACACTCGGACTGGGTCGCGGTTAGCAGTGGGGTACCACAGGGGTCAGTATTGGGCCCTCTTCTTTTTAACATATTTATTAATGACCTTGTAGGGGGCATTCAGAGTAGAATTTCAATATTTGCAGATGACACTAAACTCTGCAGGGTAATCAATACAGGGGAGGACAATTTTATATTACAGGATGATTTATGTAAACTAGAAGCTTGGGCTGATAAATGGCAAATGAGCTTTAATGGGGATAAATGTAAGGTCATGCACTTGGGTAGAAGTAATAAGATGTATAACTATGTGCTTAATTCTAAAACTCTGGGCAAAACTGTCAATGAAAAAGACCTAGGTGTATGGGTGGATGACAAACTCATATTCAGTGGCCAGTGTCAGGCAGCTGCTACAAAGGCAAATAAAATAATGGGATGCATTAAAAGAGGCATAGATGCTCATGAGTAGAATATAATTTTAACTCTATACAAGTCACTAGTGCGACCACACTTAGAATACTGTGTACAGTTCTGGTCTCCGGTGTATAAGAAAGACATAGCTGAACTAGAGCGGGTGCAGAGAAGAGCGAACAAGGTTATTAGAGGACTGGGGGGTCTGCAATACCAAGATAGGTTATTACACTTGGGGCTATTTAGTTTGGAAAAACGAAGGCTAAGGGGTGATCTTATGTTAATGTATAAATATATGAGGGGACAGTACAAAGACCTTTCTGATGATCTTTTTAATCATAGACCTGAGACAGGGACAAGGGGGCATCCTCTACGTCTGGAGGAAAGAAGGTTTAAGCATAATAACAGACGTGGATTCTTTACTGTAAGAGCAGTGAGACTATGGAACTCTCTGCCGTATGATGTTGTAATGAGTGATTCATTACTTAAATTTAAGAGGAAACACCAGAACACAGGCATGCTTACCTGTTCAAGGCCTCCAACAATTGCACTACCCAGGGTGCACCAGGCCCAAGTAAAGATAGCAAACAACACAGGTGCAAATAATACCGATGCAGCCAACCTACAATCAGGAATTGGCTGCTTGGAGCACCCATGCAAAAAAATAGTCTGAACATAGTCTGAACATGTCTGAACATGCCACATACAGACTATTTTTTTGCATGGGTGCTCCAAGCAGCCAATTCCTGATTGTAGGTTGGCTGCATCGGTATTATTTGCACCTGTGTTGTTTGCTATCTTTACTTGGGCCTGGTGCACCCTGGGTAGTGCAATTGTTGGAGGCCTTGAACAGGTAAGCATGCCTGTGTTCTGGTGTTTTTTTTGAGTTTAGTGGAGGTTTTCCTCCAATGGTGTTTTTTTAGATTAGGACTGCCAAGATACAAGGACCCTTGACGTGGGTTGGCAGCTTCAATATTGTGGCCATAATATCAACCAATACCTTGCATACATTGTTATGTTTTTGGTGCACTGTACATTTTTCCAGGGTGCGCCTGGGCCCTAGATGGCTCTGTACACTGTGGCCTCTGTTCACACAGGATGCATCATGGTTAGCCCGCTATATTTATGGCGTCATTAATAGGCTTTTCACCATATACTTTGCAGTCCTGTGTGAACATGCCACATACAGACTATTTTTTGCATGGGTGCTCCAAGCAGCCAATTCCTGATTGTAGGTTGGCTGCATCGGTATTATTTGCACCTGTGTTGTTTGCTATCTTTACTTGGGCCTGGTGCACCCTGGGTAGTGCAATTGTTGGAGGCCTTGAACAGGTAAGCATGCCTGTGTTCTGGTGTTTTTTTTGAGTTTAGTGGAGGTTTTCCTCCAATGGTGTTTTTTTAAATTTAAGAGGGGCCTGGATACCTTTCTGGAAAAGTATAATGTTACAGGGTATATACACTAGATTCCTTGATAGGGCGTTGATGCAGGGAACTAGTCTGATTGCCGTATGTGGAGTCGGGAAGTAATTTTTTTCCCCATGGTGGAGCTTACTCTTTGCCACATGGTTTTTTTTTGCCTTCCTCTGGATCAACATGTTAGGGCATGTTAGGGTTAGGCTATGGGTTGAACTAGATGGACTTAAAGTCTTCATTTAACCTTAATAACTATTAATGCCACAGAGATTTACAGACCTCATGATCACTGTCCCCAATGGGGCTCATAATCTAGAGTCCCTATCAGTATGTCTTTGTAATGAGGTAGGAAACTCGAGGAAACCCACGCAAACAAGGGGAGAACATACAAACTCCTTGCAGATTTTTTTCCTGGTGTGATTTGAACACAGCACCCCAGCACTGCGAACGGCTCCTATGCTAACCACCGAGCCACTGTGTTGCATACTTGCAGTAACGTCCGCTCCTGGATCCAGAGAATCCTGACAGCATACACACAGTGCACTGTGAGGATACACAAGTCTGCAGTCACATAGAGTATTATGAAAGATTTGAACCCCCTGACAAAGCTCATACAAAACATGAGTCGGGGTACTGGGCAGTGTTGACTTTTATACTGGTGCATTTACTTTGGCGTCCTTTGGAGGGTAAGGGAAGCATGGAAATACTGTACTTTAATATACTTGAGGGGTTCCTGGTTATTATGCATTGGTATTTACAGGTCCTTCTCAAAAAATTAGCATATAGTGTTAAATTTCATTATTTACCATAATGTAATGATTACAATTAAACTTTCATATATTATAGATTCATTATCCACCAACTGAAATTTGTCAGGTCTTTTATTGTTTTAATACTGATGATTTTGGCCTACAACTCCTGATAACCCAAAAAACCTGTCTCAATAAATTAGCATATTTCACCCGTCCAATCAAATAAAAGTGTTTTTTAATAACAAACAAAAAAACCATCAAATAATAATGTTCAGTTATGCACTCAATACTTGGTCGGGAATCCTTTGGCAGAAATGACTGCTTCAATGCGGCGTGGCATGGAGGCAATCAGCCTGTGACACTGCTGAGATGTTATGGAGGCCCAGGATGCTTCAATAGCGGCCTTAAGCTCATCCAGAGTGTTGGGTCTTGCGTCTCTCAACTTTCTCTTCACAATATCCCACAGATTCTCTATGGGGTTCAGGTCAGGAGAGTTGGCAGGCCAATTGAGCACAGTAATACAATGGTCAGTAAACCATTTACCAGTGGTTTTGGCACTGTGAGCAGGTGCCAGGTCGTGCTGAAAAATGAAATCTTCATCTCCATAAAGCATTTCAGCCGATGGAAGCATGAAGTGCTCCAAAATCTCCTGATAGCTAGCTGCATTGACCCTGCCCTTGATGAAACACAGTGGACCAGCAGCTGACATGGCACCCCACACCATCACTGACTGTGGGTACTTGACACTGGACTTCAGGCATTTTGGCATTTCCTTCTCCCCAGTCTTCCTCCAGACTCTGGCACCTTGATTTCCGAATGACATGCAAAATTTGCTTTCATCAGAAAAAAGTACTTGGGACCACTTAGCAACAGTCCAGTGCTGCTTCTCTGTAGCCCAGGTCAGGCGCTTCTGCCGCTGTTTATGGTTCAAAAGTGGCTTTACCTGGGGAATGCGGCACCTGTAGCCCATTTCCTGCACACGCCTTTCCACACCAGACTCAGTCCACTGCTTCCTCAGGTTCCCCAAGGTCTGGAATCGGTCCTTCTCCACAATCTTCCTCAGGGTCCGGTCACCTCTTCTCGTTGTACAGCGTTTTCTGCCACATTGTTTCCTTCCAACAGACTTACCATTGAGGTGCCTTGATACAGCACTCTGGGAACAGCCTATTTGTTGAGAAATTTCTTTCTGGGTCTTACCCTCTTGCTTGAGGGTGTCAATGATGGCCTTGACATCTGTCAGGTCGCTAGTCTTAGGGTACCGTCACACAGTACCATTTACATCGCTACGACGGCACGATTCGTGACGTCGTAGCATCGTATGATTATCGCTCCAGCGTCGTAGACTGCGGTCACACGTTGCAATCACGGCGCTGGAGCGATGCCGAAGTCCCCGGGTAACCAGGGTAAACATCGGGTTACTAAGCGCAGGGCCGCGCTTAGTAACCCGATGTTTACCCTGGTTACCAGCGTAAACGTAAAAAAAAAAAAACAGTACATACTTACATTCCGGTGTCTGTCCCCCGGCGTTCTGCTTCTCTCCACTGTGTAAGCGCCATAGCCGGAAAGCACAGCGGTGACGTCACCGCGTCACCGCTGTGCTCGCTTTCCGGCTTGCCGGCGTTCACAGTGCAGAGAAGCTGAGACGCCGGAGGACAGACACCGGAATGTGAGTATGTACTGTTTGTTTTTTTTACGTTTACGCTGGTAACCAGGGTAAACATCGGGTTACTAAGCGCGGCCCTGCGCTTAGTTACCCGATGTTTACCCTGGTTACAAGCGAACACATCGCTGGATCGCTGTCACACACAACGATCCAGCGATGTCAGCGGGTGATCAAGCGACGAAAGAAAGTTCCATACGATCTGCTACGACGTACGATTCTCAGCAGGGTCCCTGATCGCTGCTGCGTGTCAGACACTGCGATATCGTATGGATATCGCTAGAACGTCACGAATCGTACCGTCGTAGCGATCAAAATGGCACTGTGTGATGGTACCCTTACCCATGATGGGGGTTTTGAGTAATGAACCAGGCAGGGAGTTTTTAAAAGCCTCAGGTATCTTTTGCATGTGTTTAGAGTTAATTAGTTGATTCAGAAGATTAGGGTAATAGGTCATTTAGAGAACCTTTTCTTGATATGCTAATTTATTGAGACAGGTTTTTTGGGTTATCAGGAGTTGTATGCCAAAATCATCAGTATTAAAACAATAAAAGACCTGACAAATTTCAGTTGGTGAATAATGAATCTATAATATATGAAAGTTTAATTGTAATCATTACATTATGGTAAATAATGAAATTTAACACTATATGCTAATTTTTTGAGAAGGACCTGTATATCTATTTTAGGCCACATTCACGCATTCAGTATTTGGTCAGTATTTTACCTCAGTATTTGTAAGCCAAATCCAGGAGTGGGTGATAAATACAGAAGAGGTGACGTGTTTCTGTTATACATTTTCTCCGATTGTTCCGCTCCTGGTTTTGGCTACAAATACTGATGTAACATACTCACGAAATACTGAAAGTAACCTAATATTTGGTTATTTTTTGTGTGGTCCTTTAATGAATTAAGATTTGTATCTTGGATATGTATATATTTTTTAAAAACAACTATGTCTTTGGTCCACTGATCATATCTGTGGCTGTTTATATATTCATCACCTTCCCCCCTTCCTGTTTTATGTTTTGTTATTTATTATATTTCATTGACATAATGTGTTTTACCGTTGACCACACTGCTTTTCTTTCAGGTTTTAAGGGGTATTTTTATATTTTTTGTCTTCTGTTTATATGTATTGCAATTAATAAAATTGTATTTACGTTTATGCTTTTTTTTGTGGTTATTTTTCATCATTATAAGTTTTGATGAGTTAAAGGTCTATAGACTTGAACCCCAAGCCTGGACAAGCCATGCACCACCACAAGAAGTGTTCTCCAGTCAGTTACGAAAGTACATTTCTTTCATAATTTTGGATGGCTTGGCGTCCGTGTTTGACCTCACATTCTCCAAAGTGAAGCCCCATCTATAGTTCTGGAATAATAAAAAAAATTTGCAACATTCTTGCCCAACTACGAGTTAAATATATATGGACGCTCAGAATGTCAATGCTCGTCTTTATTTCAGTACTTAAAAATACGAGACATTTTAAGAGTGAAAAATACCTGATGAAGGTACAATATTGCTTTTGAAAGGTGTAGTATTTTTAAGCTCTGAAATAAAGCAGAACACCAACATTCTGAGCAGAAATATATATATTTATTTGCTCTCTTGAGAAATGTGTCGGCCGATGAAAAGCTCTATTCTTCATTCCTATCTATGCTGATAATACCAATCCCTATGGGACATTCATGAAGAGGAGTCCGGCAGACAATTATACCACTTTGCTCCTATTAGGCTCTTATGGAGGTGGTACGCCTAGTAATAAAAAATAAAGATTATAGTACAACTCTGGTGAGGTCAAGCAAGGTTGCATGTAAACTAGAATGCAGTCCGAATGCTGAGCTGTGTATATCCCCGCCACCACCATTGACTGGCAGCTTCCTGTGCACACTGCACATAGTCAGCAAGCTGCCAATCAGTGCTGGGGGCGGGGTTAGATTAGCTGGACTGGGCTTCATGAGAGATCTAGTCCTGCAGTGATAATCTCCTGTCAATAAAACACTAATTTTACTGGAGCTACAATTCCAAATGCCCCTCTCCCTTCTGAGTGTGCATAAACCATATTTAGTGCTCACACTTGGATATTTCTGAAACAATGAGAGCCCACTTAATTTATAAGTACGTGTCTCCAGAAGCACGAGCTGGGCATAATGTACTGGGCACTACAACGGCAGATCTGCAATTTTCACTCAACAACATCCAGTGCTGCTTGTTTCTGGAAAACACCCATGGAGTCAAAATCGGCACTACATCTGTAGAAAAATTATCAAATGGATATATTTTCCAAAATGGGGTCACTTTAGGGGGGATTCTGCTGTTCTAGCACTTACGGGCTCTGTATATGGAGTCTGCAAACTATTCTAAGATAATCTGCCCTCCAGAAGGCAATAGCTCTCCGTCCCTCCCAAGTCTCTATGTATGACTAAGCAGTACTGTACAGCCACATATGTGGCATTGTCAACTTCAGCAGAAATTGTGGGACAAATTTTGGTGCCATTTTTCCCAATTTCACCATGTGAAAATGTAAAATCTGGGGCTAAAACAAAATGTTTGTGGAAAAAATATACCGTATTTTTCGGACCATAAGATGCACCCCAAATTTGGGGTGAAAATTGCAGAAAAAAATATTTTTTTATAAGATAGGGGTCCGTCTTATTGTCCGAATTTACAGTATCTTACCTGAGGGCTGGCGGTGGCAGAGCAGGGTCACAGGAGGCATGGTGTCGGCAGAGGTGGGGTGATGCGGTACGGCGTGCACCTGAGCAGGGTCCCTTCCTGCTTAGGTGGGCGACGCCACGGCCTGGTGTCCATGGGAGGGTTGCAGCAGTGGTTACCGGCAGAGGTGGGGGATGAGGAGGCTCAGTGAGCGGTATGGCGTGAGCGGGGTCCCTTTCACCGGTGAGGTGATGCAGCAGCCCGGTAAGCAGCAGAGCCAGGTGAATCATGTTGTTATCGGTGGTGGCGGCCATCTTCCTGAGGCCGCGCGTACGCAGATGGAGTGCTCTGCTTCCCGGGGCTTCAGGAAAATGGCCGCGGGAGGCCGCTTGTGCGCAGATTGAGATCGCGGCGGCCATTTTCCTGAAGCCAAGATCTAAATCTGCGAACTCGGACCCGACTCCACTCCCATAGGGGTGGAGCCGCATATTCATTACTGTAATGAGCGGTACCAAGTGACCGCTCAATACAGGAAGCAGTTGCCGGCGCCCGGAGAACCTGGGACGTGCAGGCACCGCGCCAGGAGCAGATGAGTATAATGGGGGCATTGCGCGATATTCACCTGTCCCACCGCCGGGCTCCATCTTCTGCGTCCTCTGCAGTGACGCTCATGTCAGAGAGCGCGATGACACGATTAGTGTGCGCGCCGCCCTCTGCCTGAATAGTCAGTGCAGAGGACGCGGAAGACACAGCGGCGCCCAGCGGTGGAACGGGGAAGGTGACTATAGCAAGTGCTGGGGGCCTGAGCGACGAGAGGTGAGTATGTGATTTTTTTTTTTTTAATTGCAGCAACAGCATATGGGGCAAATATCTCTATGGAGCATCTTATGGGGCCATAATCAACATTTGTGCAGCATTATATGGGGCAAATATCTCTATGGAGCATCTTATGGGGCCATAATCAACATTTGTGCAGCACTATATGGGGCAAATGTGTCTATGGAGCATCTTATGGGGCCATAATCAGCATTTGTGGAGCATTATACGGGGCAAATATTTCTATGGAGCATCTTATGGGGCTATAATCAGCATTTGTGGAGCATTATACGGGGCAAATGTGTCTATGGAGCATCTTATGGGGGCCATAATCAACATTTGTGCAGCACTATATGGGGCAAATGTGTCTATGGAGCATCTTATGGGGCCATAATCAGCATTTGTGCAGCATTATATTGGGTAAATGTCTGTATGGAGCATCTTATAGGGTCATAATCAACATTTATGCAGCATTATATGGGGCTTATTTTAATATGGAGCATCTTATGTGGCCTATCATGAACTGTATGGAGCATTATATGGGGCTCCTGATTCAATACGAATATTCAAAAACACTTAACCTACTGATGTATCAATTAATTTTACTTTTATTGGTATCTATTTTTATTTTTGACATTTACCGGTAGCTGCTGCATTTCCCACCCTAGGCTTATACTCGAGTCATTAAGTTTATCCAGTTTTTTTGTGGCAAAATTAGGGGTCTCAGCTTATACTCGAGTATATACGGTAAGTTGCAAAATTTTCACCAAAATTACAGTACAAGACCTGGGGACAAGTATAGCCATCACAACTCAGCCAACAACTAATTATTAAAATATTACTGCCATATTAAACCGCACTGGTAAGTGTAGGTCCAAGTGAAAAAATAAGTTTTCTGGCTCTGCAAATGCAAAAACGCAGTTCTGCTAAAAAAAAAAAAAAAAAAAAAGCAGCCTGCAGCGACATCACTGCTCTATAAGAAATAACTTATATACAGCAGACTCTAATATGGGGTGAGAGAGAACCCGTATATCCACGTGTACGTCACATAAGATCACCTGTTATAAAAATGGAGAAAAACCCCAATGTGCCAAAGGTGTATTAGAAAATGTATGCCGACTACACGCGTGTTCCTGGAGCTTGTACCATTATATCTGGTGAGCACATATCAACCAACATATACAAGCATTTCTGCTTAATACTACAGTTTCAAACTAAAAAACACTCCCTCTATTTTTTTCCCCATAAACTTGAATGAGATGGAGAAAATCTGCAGATAAAAAAGAAAATGTACATGTAAAATGCACCTGACTTTATCAATAAAGGGTTATCCATACAAGCTAAATCAGAAAGCCTCTAAAATATAGTATATAACATGATATGCCTAAAAGAGATAAAAAAAAAGTTCTGAAAAAGGTGATAAATACATATAAGGAAAACACACTCAAAAATACAATAAAATTTTTTAAAAAAGCATGTAAGGAAAACACACTCAAAAATACAATAAAAAATTTAAAAAAAAGCATGTAAGGAAAACACACTTAAAAATACAATAAAAAATAGAAAATGCATGTAAGGGAAACACTCAAAAATCCAATAAAAAACGCATGTAAGGAAAACACTAAAAAATACAATAAAAAAATAAAAACGCATGTAGGGAAAACACTCAAAAATACAATAAAAAAATAGAAAATGCATGTAAGGAAAACACACTCAAAAATACAATAAAAAATAAAAGACCCATGTAAGGAAAACACTAAAAAATACAATAAAAAATAGAAAATGCATGTGAGGAAAACACACTCAAAAATACAATAAAAAAATAAAAAACGCATGTAAGGAAAACACTAAAAAATACAATAAAAAAATATAAACGCATGTAAGGAAAATACCCCAAAACACAATAAAAAAATAAAAACGCATGTAAGGAAAACACTCAAAAAATACATTAAAAACCGCATGTAAGGAAAACACACTCAAAAATACAATAAAAAAATTAAAACGCATGTTGGGAAAACACAATGCATGTAAGGAAAACACACTCAAAAATACAATAAAAAAATAAAACCGCATGTTGGGAAAACACAATGCATGTAAGGAAAACACACTCAAAAATACAATAAAAAATAAAAACGCAATAAAAACGCATGCAAGGAAAACAATAAAAAAATTAAAAACGTGTGTAAGGAAAACACTAAAAATACAATAAAAAATAAAAACGCATGTAAGGAAAACACTCAAAAATACAATCAAAAATAGAAAATGCATGTAAGGAAAACACACTAAAAAATACAATAAAAAATAAAAAAAGCATGTAAGGAAAACACACTAAAAAATACAATAAAAAATAAAAAAAGCATGTAAGGAAAACACACTCAAAAATACAATAAAAAAATAAAAACCGAATGTAAGGAAAACATACTCAAAAATACAATTAAAAAAATAAAAACCGTATGAAAGAAAACACACTCAAAAATACAATAAAAAAAGAAAAACGCATGTAAGGAAAACACAAAAAATTCCTATAAAAAAAGTCACGTGACAAGGCTCGTTAAAGGGTTGACATTGACTGTTAGGATTGCTACTTCCAACAGGTGGCACTAGAGTTCTAGTCCTCTTCCTCTCTGAAGAGATAATTTGCATATTTCCCAGAGGAGCATTGCGGCTTCAAGTCTCCTCATCTCGGCATGCTTATCATGTCACTCTCAGACGCCTCTCAATCAGCCAAACCAGATCTCCACTTTGCACTGACGAGGGGCAGTACCCCGAAACACAGTGTCTGCAAATTGAGATTCTGGTTTGGCTAATATCCTAAGGGTACTGTCACACAGTACCATTTTGATCGCTACGACGGTACGATTCGTGACGTTCTAGCGATATCGTTACGATATCGCAGTGTCTGACACGCAGCAGCGATCAGGGATCCTGCTGAGAATCGTACGTCGTAGCAGATCGTGTGGAACTTTCTTTCGTCGCTTGATCACCCGCTGACATCGCTGGATCGTTGTGTGTGACAGCGATCCAGCGATGTGTTCGCTTGTAACCAGGGTAAACATCGGGTAACTAAGCGCAGGGCCGCGCTTAGTAACCCGATGTTTACCGTGGTTACCAGCGTAAACGTAAAAAAACAAACAGTACATACTTACATTCCGGTGTCTGTCCTCCAGCGTCTCAGCTTCTCTCCACTGTGTGAGCGTCTGCCAGCCGGAAAGCGAGCACAGCGGTGACGTCTGACGTCACCGCTGTGCTTGCCGGCTATGGCGCTTACACAGTGGAGAGAAGCAGAACGCCGGGGACAGACACCGGAATGTAAGTATGTACTGTTTGTTTTTTTTACGTTTACGCTGGTAACCACGGTAAACATCGGGTTACTAAGCGCGGCCCTGCGCTTAGTTACCCGATGTTTACCCTGGTTACCGGGGACTTCGGCATCGCTCCAGCGCCGTGATTGCAACGTGTGACCGCAGTCTACGACGCTGGAGCGATATTCATACGATCGCTGCGACGTCACGGATCGTGCCGTCGTAGCGATCAAAATGGTACTGTGTGACAGTACCCTAAGTCATGTGACAAGGATCGTTAAAGGGTCGACATTGACTGTTAGGATTGCTACTTCCAATAGGTGGCACTAGAGTTCTAGTCCTCATCCTCTCTGAAGAGACAATTTGAATAAAAAAATTAAAAACGCATGTAAGAAAAACACTCAAAAATGCAATTTAAAAAAACGCATGTAAGGAAAACACACTCAGAAATACAATAAAAAAATAAAAACGCATGTAAGGAAAACACTCAAAAATACAATAAAAACCGCATGTAAGGAAAACACTCAAACATACAATAAAAAAAAATAAAAAATGCATGTAAGGAAAACACATTCAAAAATACAATAAAAAATAAAAACCGCATGTAAGGAACACACACTAAAAATACAATAAAAAAACAGAAGTAACCTAATTGGTGCAAAAATTCTGCACCATCAAAGCCGCATCGAATACCCAATGTGGGTACTTAGCCGTCCACTCTATTTCTTCCCCTTATGACTAATTAATTAATCGCTTTTTGGGAAAGGGGTATGGCCTACACCGCAAAAGTGTGAAAAAAAACTTGTTGGAAAATGTTTGGCGGAAATTACTGGCTTAAAGTCAGATACCTAATAGTTGTAACAAAGAAGTGCCTAACGATGCATGATCTGTTGGGGACATTTTAAGACCATCTAAAAATTAGACAGTTTTATTACCCCAGTGTGTTGCATGATTTGCACTCGTGGGGGTCCAACAAATAAATCTGCTGCTCCAATAAATCAGGCAGGAATTCTGCCTCATATAGTAAGTAGGAATATCGATCTTTCGAGCTGGACACCACATCAGATAAAATAAGTCATGCAAGGCACCATTGGTGACCATAAAAAACAAAGCCTCTATAGCCTGGGGAATACCTACCCAAATGTGTTCTTCTCCATGCCATCCTATGAATTAGCTGGAATGTATATGTATAGTAAGCTGAACAGGCGTAGAGGGCAAGGAAACCTTCACCTTTACGTTGGGTTCCAAAGCCAATGCAGAATTTCAACCTTTTGGCACGTGTCTATGCCTGGAGGCTTTGCCTTCATGTTGTGCCCACCAGCTGCACACTAAATACATTTTGGCAGCTGTTCTGGAATCACATCTTGCAGATGCCAACCAACTGTTTCTAGGAATATAAATGCTCCAGAGGTAGAGACTGGTTTCTTTATCAGGGTATTTTCTGACCCTTGTTCGCTGAGTCAGTAACAATAGCAACAATCTTATCGGGTGGTTAGTCTTGTAACGGGCATGAGATCCGGCAACAACGGGTCAAGGGTTCTCATGTCAGATCTGACATTGATCTACTGTCTATGAGTGGTAAGCTAAGTTTAAAGGGAGATTTTACATCTGACGCTAATGGCATGTATGCATAGGTGATTTCATGCTGATTAAATCAATACCTTGATTGCAGAAATCTGTTTTGCCGTTACTGAGAAATCCAACATTGAAATCATACACAAATGAACTGCAAGTGCTTCGGAGTGGGACATTGCACTTGCAGCTCCCTCCCATTTCTCTCCTTATTGCTTGCCTGCTGTGTCTGATCAGCAGGTCAGGGGTGGCATGTCACAAGAGTGATCTGTCAGTCTGATACAGGAAGCAGGCGGTAGGAGAATAGAGAGAACAGGACAGCTGCAAGTGCATGTCCAAACCTGAAGCACTTGCAGCTCATTTGTGTAACATTTCAAAGCTGCATTTCTCAAGAGCGGCAAAACTGATTTCTGCAATCAAAGTATTGATTTAATCAGCATCAAAGCGCCTATATGTATATTCTATTAGCTTGAGGATTAATGATCTCATGCCTGTTACAAGACTAACCACAGAATAAGTTTGTTACTGACACAGGACATAGCAAGAAAAGGAGAAAGATGCAGTGTGGCACCTGGAGTGATGAAGGTTTCTCATCGATGCGCGTTTCTTCTGGCTCTTCTCTTCTTGCAGCTGTTCTAGTTTAGCTCATACTTACTACCTCTCCTGGAATGAGATCGACACTCCAGTGCAGACAGGAGACTCTGTTACCCAGAAGATTTAGAAAACAGTCTGTGTGACATGAAAGACTCCCTGAAAGCAGGGACCCTGCAACTTTTTTCACTGCCCTGCCGCTGAGCCTCAACCTCTAGAGCAATATCCAGGTGGCAGAACAGGGTATAGTCTGCTGAGACGGGAAGAAGGCTTATATGAATAAAATTCCAGGTGGAAATTCATACATATTGTCAAATAAAGTTTAGTTTCGGTATTGAGGGATCAGCAGGAATAAAATCAAAACTAAGACGTCCTTCAATGGTGTCTTTAACTGTTGGGATAGTACGAGCTCTAAAATAAAAAAAAAAATAACTTGAGATATAGCACAATCCAAAATGAGGAGAGCGTGCAAGATTAGAGAACAGTGTGCCAGAAAAGCTGTTCGTGAGAACAAAATTGGAATATCTTCGCTTTTAAGGTTGAAGGTAGACTTGGTCAATTGACTTCAACCTATGGTCTAACATGTTGATCCAGAGGAAGGCAAAAAAACCTCATGGGGCAGATTTTAATAGTTATATGTTAGAGGAAAAAATTATAAACATATGATAATCAGACTAGTTAATTGGATCAATGTTTCATCTCAGAATCTAGCGCCCATAACCTGTAACATATTTTTCAAAAAAGGCACCCAGGTCTTTCTTGAATTTTAGTAGGAAATCAACCATGTGGCATAGAGTTCCATAATCTCACTGCTCTTACATAAAAGAATCCATAGTCTCACTCCTCTCATATAAAAGAATCCATAGTCTCACAGCTCTTATATAAAAGAATCCATAGTCTCACAGCTCTAACATGAAATAATCCATAATATCACAGCTCTTACAGTAGAGAATCCAGTCTCACTGCTCTTAAAGTAAAGAATCCATTAGTCTCACTGCTCTTACATAAAAGAATCCATAGTCTCAATGCTCTTATATAAAAGAATCCATAGTATCACAGATCTTACGGTAGAGAATCCATAGTCTCACTGCTCTTACAGTAAATAATTCATAGTCTTACTGCTTTTATATAAAATAATCCATAGTCTCACTGCTCTTACATTAAAGAATGCATAGTCTCACTGCTATTACAGTAGAGAATCCATAGTCTCACTACTCTTACAGTAAAAAATCCATTAGTCTCACTGCTCTTATATAAAAGAATCCAGTCTCACTGCTCTTATATAAAAGAATCAGTAGTCTCACAGCTCTAACATTAAATAATCCATAGTATCACAGATCTTACCATAGAGAATCCATAGTCTCACTGCTCTTAAAGTAAAGAATCCATTAGTCTCACTGCTCTTATATAAAAGAATCCATAGTCTCACTGCTCGTACATTAAAGAATCCATAGTCTCACTGCTATTACAGTAGAGAATCCATAGTCTCACTGCTTTTACAGTAAAGAATCTGCGCCTGTAATTAGGATTAATCCTTTTCTACTCTAGACGTAGAGGATGATGCCCCCCTTGACCCCGTCACAGGGCTAAGTGAAAAAAAAAATCATTAGAAAGATCTAGCTCTCTGTATTTTCTATTAAGGTTGCTCTTATGCCTTTGTTTGTCATCTTGATATTGCAGTTCACCCATTCTTTAATAACCTTGGTCGCTCTTCTCTGCACAAGCTCTACTTCAGCTATGACCTTCTTATACACCAGAGACCAAAATTGTGCACTGTATCTAAATGTATGCCCCTTACTCCCCAGTATCTAATGAAGTTGGCTTGTGGACGCTGAACTGCAAAGCGCAGAGGACCTCCTACATGACACTCATGAAAATTACCAATTTTTTAGCAGTTTTGGCACATCACACATCCTTTATTTAGCACTGGCAGGTGCATGCTCGCTTAGGCTATGTGCACACAATGCGGATTTGCTGCGGATCCGCACCGTATTTTCCCACGCAGAAACGCTGCAGATCCGCACAGTGATGTACAGTACAATGTTATTCAATGGGTTTAAAAAAAAAGCTGTGCACATGGTGCAGAAAAATCAGTGTGGAATTGCTGCGGATTTCAAAGAAGTGCATTTCACTTCTTTTGTGCGGATCTGCAGAGTTTCTGCACCCCTCCATGATAAAAATCCGCAGTGGCAAAAACCGCAGAAAATCCGCAGAAAATCCACATCAATTCTGCATAAAAACCGCACAAAATCCACATAAAAAAGCGGCAAATCCACGGCTGCGGATTCTGCCAGGAGATGCGGATTTTTTGCAGAAAATTCTGCACCTCTTTTCCTACGTGTGCACATAGCCTTACAGTGTCGCTTGTAGATGGTTTCTCAGTACTTGCGATGTACATTAGAAGGTCATTTCACTGGATGATTGCCATCTATCGCAATGTATTTACTAGGACCCATACGACCTCAGCTTTGTATTTGCAGACAGTTTTTGTGATTTTCGTCATGTACTTCTTCTGATCTGCTTCTGTAACACATTCCCTTTCTTTCTAGCTGCTTGTCCAGTACACTTTAGCTGCAGTCGTACTAATGATGTGTGGCCCTGCTGTATAGCAGCATCTCCTGCGCTCTGCTGGTAATGGTTTTCTTTACTGCTTTAACGCAGACCCAAATCGATGTTACTCAGCATTCTGCTCGTTGATTAGAGACCCAGGAACAAGACGGGAGTTGGATGTATTTGCTCTGACAAAAGACATCAATATGTTCTCTCCCTGACTGTGGCTCTTTTTACACCTCCACACAGTGGGGACTGATACAACAAGTGCACATGGAAATATAGCTGGTGAGCAGTGAGACAACGTAGGAGCGATACAAAAAAAAAATAAAGCTCACTTTTGTTACTACTGGGCAAAAATGATTGACAACTAAACCGGCATGTCACGGAGAAAAGTCTTCATCCAGTGCGCCCCTGCTTGGATTTTATGGAGTTCAGTTTGGAGGATGTAGAGGTTGCTGACATTCAGTTAGTGTAATAAGGATTACAGAAATCTCATATACAGTACAGACCAAAAGTTTGGACACACCTTCTCATTTAATGATTTTTCTGTATTTTCATGACTATGAAAATTGTACATTCACACTGAAGGCATCAAAACTATGAATTAACACATGTGGAATTATATACTTAACAAGAAAGTGTGAAACAACTGAAATTATGTCTTATATTCTAGGTTCCTCAAAGTAGCCACCTTTTTGCTTTGATGACTGCTTTGCACACTCTTGGCATTCTCTTGATGAGCTTCAAGAGGTAGTCACCGGGAATGGTTTTCACTTCACAGGTGTGCCCTGTCAGGTTTAATAAGTGGGATTTCTTGCCTTATAAATGGGGTTGGGACCATCAGTTGTGTTGTGCAGAAGTCTGGTGGATACACAGCTGATAGTCCTACTGAATAGACTATTAGAATTTGTATTATAGCAAGAAAAAAGGCAGCTAAGTAAAGAAAAATGAGTGGCCATCATTACTTTAAGAAATGAAGGTCAGTCAGTCTGAAAAATTGGGAAAACTTTGAAAGTGTCCCCAAGTGCAGTGGCAAAACCCATCAAGCACTACAAAGAAACTGGCTCACATGAGGACCGCCCCAGGAAAGGAAGACCCAGAGTCACCTCTGCTTCTGAGGATAAGTTTATCCGAGTCACCAGCCTCAGAAATCGCAGGTTAACAGCAGCTCAGATTAGAGACCAGGTCAATGCCACACAGAGTTCTAGCAGCAGACACATCTCTACAACAACTGCTAAGAGGAGACTTTGTGCAGCAGGCCTTCATGGTAAAATAGCTGCTAGGAAACCACTGCTAAGGACAGGCAACAAGCAGAAGAGACTTGTTTGGGCTAAAGAACACAAGTATTGGACATTAGGCCAGTGGGAATCTGAGCTTTGGTCTGATGAGTCCAAATTTGAGATCTTTGGTTCCAACCACCGTGTCTTTGTGCGACCCAGAAAAGGTGAACGGATGGACTCTACATGCCTGGTTACCACCGTGACGCATGGAGGAGGAGGTATGATGGTGTGGGGGTGCTTTGCTGGTGACAATGTTGGGGATTTATTCAAGATTGAAGGCATACTGAACCAGCATGGCTATCACAGCATCTTGCAGCGGCATGCTATTCCATCCGGTTTGCGTTTAGTTGGACAATCATTTATTTTTGAACAGGACAATGACCCCAAACACACCTCCAGGCTGTGTAAGGGCTATTTGACCAAGAAGCAGAGTGATGGGGCGCTACGCCAGATGACCTGGCCTCCACAGTCACCAGACCTGAACCCAATCGAGATGGTTTGGAGTGAGCTGGACCGCAGAGTGAAGGCAAAAGGGCCAACAAGTGCTAAGCATCTCTGGGAACTCCTTCAAGATTGTTGGAAGACCATTCCCGATGACTACCTCTTGAAGCTCATCAAGAGAATGCCAAGAGTGTGCAAAGCAGTCATCAAAGCAAAAGGTGGCTACTTTGAAGAACCTAGAATATAAGACATAATTTCAGTTGTTTCACACTATTTTGTTAAGTATATAATTCCACATGTGTTAATTCATAGTTTTGATGCCTTCAGTGTGAATTTACAATTTTCATAGTCATGAAAATACAGAAAAATCTTTAAATGAGAAGGTGTGTCCAAACTTTTGGTCTGTACTGTATATGACTGTATTAAGGATTGTAGGCCAAAAAGTAGCTCAACACGCTCGCCGATCATGCAGATAGCCAAAAACCGGAGCCCTAAACCGGCAACCCAGGGAGAAAAGTCTTCATCCTGTGCGCCCCAGCACGTTTAACGTTTGCTCAAGAACATTAAGATAAGCCTGAGAAACACTGGAAGAATATAGTTATGTCAGATGAGACCAAAATTGAACTCTTTGGATGCCATAATACACACCACGTTTGGAAATCAAAAGGCACTGCATATCACTATAAAAACAACACATCAATAGTGAAGTTTGGAGGTAGGAACATCATGGTGTGGGGCTGTTTTTTTAACATACGCCACTGGCAAACTTCATATGATTGAAGGAAGCATTAATGGACAAATGTATTGAGACATTCTGGCTGCCATGTTCCTGGATGATGAAGATGAAAGAGGATAAACATTTCAGCAAGACAATGATCCCAAATCAAGGAAAACTATCACTTGGTTTTAGAAAAAGAAAATAAAGCTGCTAGAATGGCCAGGCCAATTACCAGACCGGAATCCGATAGAAAATGTATGGAAGGAACTAAAGCTGAGAGTTCATAGAAGAGCCCATGGGACCTTCAGGATGTGAAGAGTATTTATGTGCAAGAATGGGATAAAATCACACCTGAGCAATGCCTGCGACTAGTTTCTCCATACAGGAGGTGTCTTGAAGCTTCATCGCCAACAAAGGATTTTGTACAAAGTATTAAATAAATTTCAGTAAACGTGTTCAATACACTCTCCCTGTGTCATTTCTCATTATTACACATAATACTTATTTCTCACTGCAAAATGCAAATATATTTATATCATTTATACAATGTGATTTCCTGGATTTTATTTTTGATATTCTATCTCTCAAAGTTAAAATTAACCTACCCCTAAAATTATAGACTGTTCATGTCTTTGTCAGTGGGCAAACGTACAAAATCAGCAAGGGATCAAATAATTATTTCCTTCACTGTAAGTTTTCACCTATCCACACGATAGGTGATAACTTATTGACCTGTTGGGGTCCGTCTGCTGAGACCCCACCAATTGGCAGAAAAGGGCACTGTTATCCCTGATAGGACACTTTTATCACTGTTAGAATGGAGTAGGAGTCCTCATGCCTGACCACTACCCATTTGCGAGAAAAAAAAGGTCTGTAATCCAGACCGAAAAAAACGGACGAGTGTCACGTGAATACAATGCGATTTTTCTCACATAGCATCTGTTTGACATCCGTATGCAATGCTTTTTTTTTCTCTGCAACTATTTTTCTACAATCATTTACAGGACCATTTACAGTGTTCTATGCCACAGAATAGTACGGTATCTGTAAAAAACGGACGGCATACGGATGGTCCGTATGCCATGCGATTTTTTTCTCGCTCCCATTGACTTGCATTGGTGAGTTTCGTGCGAGATACGCAGCAAATCGCAGCATGCTGCGATTTTTTTCTCAGTCTGATTTCAGCTGAGAAAAGAATCGCAGATGAGATGTCACCCATTGAATAACATTGGCCCGAGTGCAATCCAATTTTTTATCGGATTGTACTTGTCCGTTTTTCTGGCAAATGAGCATGAGCCCTAAGGCTTCTAAACAACCGTCTATTCTGGAAATCAACGGTGGTCCAAAATGGCAGACTTCACCAATAAGATCTCCTTATAAATCTATTGTTGGAATGACTGTAACATAAAAAAAATATATATATTTCACTTACCGGTTCAATTTTGAGTGCACTTCTGTAGCTGCCAAACAAAGAGGCTTGGGCTTTTAAGAAAGCTCGTGCCACCCCGTCTCCTGTAGTTGTGGACACCTTTCTCAGTCTGTTCTTTAATGCATTTAACTGGAAAATAAAGAAACAAAAATTTCAATTAGGGAAAACAAACCCCACTAATAATATAACATTATCTAACATTAAGGTCTAACCATATGGGATACTAAGAAACATGCTGAAAGGGGTTGTCGGGTGAAACAAGCTATCACCTATCCGCAGTCTCATAGAGCATGAATGGAACTCGTGGCACAGAATTAATAATAATTTGGGGCATGGACATTATTTGGGCAGACGCATTACTGCTCCATTCCATTCTCGATCAATGCGGGTCCCTGCAGTCGGACCCCTGACGAACAATAAGTTATCTATCTTGTGGATAGGTGATACATTCTTTTCACCAGACTACCCCTGTAAAAATACACAGAATTATACAGCAATTTGATAATGTAAGCAAAATTAGTATTAATTACATGGTACAAGCTCCATCCACCTCCTTATAGAGGACAACAATGACAAGTAGACTGTGACCAGGATGGAAGTCAGGTGCTTAGATATGACAATTTAGACGTTATGACTTGATGATCTTATCGATTCTCTGTAACGAGAATTAGTATTTCAGAAACGCAGCATCAGCAGTACCTCCTTCTGTAATAAGGAAAGCTGCAAATGGTGAAAAGGTGGGACCAGATTTAATCAGGAAGCAAGGAACAAACGTCAAAGCTAATTGAAGGGAGAAATATACAGTGTGCACACAGCCTTACTGGCTACCACATTTTTTGTTCTGGATTTCTTTTAGTGTTTCTTGGTACCTTCACACTAAGCGACTTTGCAGCGAGAACGACGACGATCCGTGACGTTGCAGCGTCCTGGATAGCGATCTCGTTGTGTTTGACACGCAGCAGCGATCTGGATCCCGCTGTGATATCGTTGGTCGGAGCTAGAAGTCCAGAACTTTATTTCGTCGCTGATCACCCGCGGTCCATCGCTGGATCGGCGTGTGTGACGCCGATCCAGTGATGTGTTCACTTGTAACCAGGGTAAGTATCGGGTTACTAAGCGCAGGGCCGCTGTGCTCTGCTTTACTGCCGGCGCTGACACATTCAGTGCAGGAAGCTCTGAGCAGCAGCGCGTAACCCTGTGGATGCCGGGGGACGTGACTGACATCAGAATGTGAGTATGTAGTGTTTTTTTTTTTTTTTACTTTTACAATGGTAACCAGGGTAAATATCGGGTTACGAAGCGCGGCCCTGCGCTTAGTAACCCGATGTTTACCCTGGTTACCCGGGTGCTGCAGGGGGACTTCGCCATCGTTGAAGACAGTTTCAACGATGCCGAAGTCGTTCCCCTGATCGTTGGTCGCTGGAGAGAGCTGTCTGTGTGACAGCTCCCCAGCGACCACACAACGACTTACCAACGATCACGGCCAGGTCGTATTGCTGGTCGTGATCGTTGGTAAGTGGTTTAGTGTAACGGTACCTTTAAAGCCAGAAAGTTGCCATTTGAAATGACTTTAGTTTTGTGCCATGTCTGTGATCTGCTTTTTTTCTACAAAATTAAACAACTGAATGAACATCCTCCAAGGCCGGTGATTCCATCATTTTTGCCAGGGGTTGTAGATTCCCTATCAGTATGTATTTGGAGTATAGGAGGAAACCAGAGTACCCAGAGGAAACGCCTGCAAACACTGGGAGAACATACAAACTCTAGATGTTGTCCTTGGTGGGATTTGAACTCAGGACCCAAGCACTGCAAAGCAAAAGTGCTAACCACTGAGCCAACAAGCAACGTCAAACCTGGCTTTAGAGGGTCAACAATGGAGCCTCATTTGACTTGGGATGGTTGCTGGTTAGGTAAATTTACTGTATGGCCCTCCATTTTAAAATGTAACTACACTTATGATATGTGCAAAGTTTTAATTTAGGTGCTAAGACTCCAACTAATTGGTAAAATGCAACAGGCTTTTCAGATCAAAACTGAAGAAGGACTTAAAGAGAATCTGTTAGGAGGGTTTTTCTATGTAATCTAAGAGCACCATTAAGTAAGAGCCGAGAGATCCTGATTTCAGCAATGTGTCACTTACAAGGCTGTGTTTTGCTGTTTCAGTAAAATCAGTGTTTTATCAGCAGATTATCGCTACAGGACTAGGTGACACGAGCCTCCTAGTCAACTGGTGTATAACCACGCCCCCATCACTGAGTAGTAACTTTCTGCCAATACACAGAACGCTGCCAATTAGTGGTGTGGGCGGGGTTATACAGAGCTCAGTATTCCGAGAACTGCTAGTTCTGCAGCAGAGAAATCAGGGATTGTATCAAAATAACAGAAGGCAGCCAATCACGAGCGTGATCGGGGTTATACAGAGCTCAGCAGTCCAAGAACTGCTAGATCTGCAGCAGAGAAATCAGGGATTGCATCAAAATAACAAAAGGCAGCCAATCACGAGTGTGATCGGAATTATACAGAGCTCAGCAGTCCGAGAACTGCTAGATCTGCAGCAGAGAAATCAGGGATTGTATCAAAATAACAAAAGGCAGCCAATCACGAGTGTGATCGGGGTTATGCAGAGCTCAGCAGTCCGAGAACTGCTAGATCTGCAGCAGAGAAATCTGGGATTGTATCAAAATAACAAAAGGCAGCCAATCACGAGTGTGATCGGGGTTATGCAGAGCTCAGCAGTCCGAGAACTGCTAGATCTGCAGAAGGAAATCAGGGATTGCATCAAAATAACAGAAAGCAGCCAATCATAAGTGTGATCGGGGTTATACAGAGCTCAGCAGCCCGAGAACTGCTAGATCTGCAGCAGAGAAATCAGGGATTGCAACAAAATAACAGAAGGCAGCCAATCACGAGTGTGAGTGGGGTTATACAGAGCTCAGCAGTCCGAGAACTTCTAGTTCTGCAGCAGAGAAATCAGGGATTGCATCAAAATAACAGAAGGCAGCCAATCATGAGTGTGAGCTGGGTTATACAGAGCTCAGCATTCTGAGAACTGCTAGATCTGCAGCAGAGAAATCAGGGATTGCATCAAAATAACAGAACACAGCCAATAATGAGTGTGAGCGGGGTTATACAGAGCTCAGCATTCCGAGAACTGCTAGATCTGCAGCAGAGAAATCAGGGATTGCATCAAAATAACAGAAGGCAGCCAATCACGAGAGTGAGCGGGGTTATACAGAGCTCAGCATTCCGAGAACTGCTAGATCTGCAGCAGAGAAATCAGGGATTGCATCAAAATAACAGAAGGCAGCCAATCACGAGAGTGAGCGGGGTTATACAGAGCTCAGCATTCCGAGAACTGCTAGATCTGCAGCAGAGAAATCAGGGATTGCATCAAAATAACAGAAAGCAGCCAATCATGAGTGTGAGCGGGGTTATACAGAGCTCAGCATTCTGAGAACTGCTAGATCCGCAGCAGAGAAATCAGGGATTGTATCAAAATAATGGAAGGAGGCCCATCAAGTGATACATCTCTGGATTCAGTTTCTTTGTCGCTACATAATGCTAATCTCAGATTACATAGCAAAAAACTACTGACAGATTCCATTTAATAGAAGGTCTATGAGTAAAGCGATACTTCTTACATTGAAATTGCAGTTACTTTTTAACCCTGATATAAAATAGCATTAAAAAATAAAAAAGCAAGTCAATATCCTCACCCAAATAGTTGGATGTAATACTATTTAGCCTTTTGAAACGAGCGAGCACAAAAAACATGTTGAATGGTAAATGGAAACAACAATAGAGGGTCACAGCAGACTCTAATAACGTGCCTATAAAAGACCCCCTACAGAATCGCCATGCCAATCATCAAATGCAGCAGATATCAGTAATTAAAGGTGCCGTCTCTGACGAACTCATCTGAAATATTTGCCGTTTAAAATAGAAAATGTCATTTTTTGCGGCTTTTCCTTGAAGTCGGCTTAAAGTCAGAAACACTTACAGCTAAGTGAGGTCACACCAGCACACGAAAGGATCAAACTGATATGTAGTGCAAGTCTTCCTCCCAGCCCCACGTAAATATCACGAAAGGTTATTTTAATTAAGCAGGATTGTGCATGAAACCTTTGAGAAAATTAATGTGACCACTGAGAATCACACCATTAGTATAATGCAGGATATTTTGTCAGTTAATTCACTGTCCGGCCATAATTAACTTAAGTCGTTAGAGCAATTTGGATAGATTTCCATTGAAAATGATAAGGGGGTATAACGTAAAAAAAATAAAAAATAAATAAGATTTAGTGTTGTGCCATAAGGTTCACATATTGTCCTGTAATAATATGGGACACATTCTAACCCCTTCCCAACGTAATATGAAGTAGTAGATCCGAAGCCGGGTTCGTATCTAAGGAGCGGGCTCAGGAGCAGAGCCTGCACTATACCGGGCAGATGTCGGTTGTGTAATACAGCTGGCTTCTGCTTGTAACAACAGCAACCAGTACTAGCTGCAATTGCTGCTGTCTGTGTAAGTATAGAAATGCTGCTCTAAGGGCTCACTCAGTCTTCCGATTTTTCCACGTACAAGAATAACAGACAAATTACTCTGCTAAAACGTAGTGTGGTCCAAATGTCATTTGTTTTTCTCGTACATGCAGAATAAAATAACAAAAAAATTAACCTCCTGACAGTCCGTTAAAATCTGACTGCACCTGGATGTCTTCTATGGATGGTCCAATTTTATCACAGACCCATAGACTTGCATTACCGATTTTGATCTGACCCTTGGATCAAAATCATACATAATACAGCAATTTTCAGTGGATAGCTTGGTCTACCAAAAATCACATGACCTATGAATGGCCCCAGAGACCATCACAGGTATGAGCGTTATCTGTGAAAACCACATATCAAGCTCAGATGCAAAAAACGGATGCCAATAAAATACGCAAAAATTTTGTTGTTGCAAATCATGTTACCACTCCCACAGGGGCGTGATAACATGCAAAGATGGATGACTAGTCTGGGAAAACTAAGGCCCCTAGTTGAAGGACTAAACTGCATAAGAAAAACAGAGCTTATTCATACTTGTTGTCAATGTGTTTTTCGGTGACTAACAGGCTAAAGAGCTGGTTAAGCAAAGAATTTAGCAATAAATACACTAATACTGGTGGGATGGAGGGCATATGGGACAGGACAGGTTCCCTTTAAGTACAGTAATACAAATAAAAATGTATGGACACATTAATATAAAATAACACCGCATTAACCCACCCCCAAAGAGTGGCCCTAAGGCACGTGCCTATACATGTAATTGAGCCTAAGCCATTCAATCACCACTCACAAACATTAGCTGTAGAATTAGTGGAACTGAAAAGCAATTGACTGACGTAGATTCATCAAGTTTCTACCCTGCCAGGTGAACTGTACGTTCCAGTCCTATAGTTAAACAACCACACACCGTCCATAGCTCCAAGTTTAGTAAACTGCTTTCAAAAAGAATAGAATTGGAATGACCAACCAAACTTCCGTATCTTGGACCCTGATGGATATATCCAGATTAGGTGGATGCCAGGGGAACACTTTCTGTCTGAGAGCAGAGCGCTAATTGTACCACTGGCACATTGCTGTTGATTTGCCAAAATTGGACTAAATTACTAAAACTAATGAGATACTACAATGCAGTTGATGCAGCGCCCTTGTGAAGGATAGGGGGATTTATTGACAGCTTACAATCCTCTCCCTTTTTTTTTTTTCTATACTATGTTGTGCATAAATATGTGATTCTTCAGAATTTGTTTTAGTCTTTGCCTGATGAAGAGACGTATGTAGTCTCGAAAGCTTGCAATTTGTTACCGTCTTTTCAGTTAGCCATTAAAAGGTATCAACCACTGAGGACTCTCAATTCTAAATATTTTTCAATCCTCCTAAAAACATGCAGTGGTAATAAGACACCTGGCTCAGCATGGGGGTCCAGCTTCTTGGCTTCTAATAAGGAATTCACACTGTCACCAACAAAATCCTACAGAAAGACCCCCTGCTGAATCCAAATCATGCAGTCTAACTACTCTGTTATGATTTGGTAAAGAGAATATGGACTTATCGTATGTCCTGGCCACACACCGGTTATATTTCTGAGATCACCAGAAAATGGTGAATGCCTGACTGGGTTTCGACCCATTCTAGCACCCAGGGGTATGGAAGTACATAGAACAGCTAGCAGAAACCAGATCGTAAAGCTGTGTTTGGTCTTAACGCGTAGTAGGGGCCTGGCCGGACTAGATGGTGCCAAAAACCGCCTCTCTAGGACCGTCCATTAAAGAGTTAGGACTCATCTTAGGTTTTAGAGATTTCAGATGCAAGAGGCAAGGGGAGGGGGAATTGGGTTCAGCCCAGGAGGCAGAATGGGAATGACCCAAAAGGGAATAAAGGCTAGTGTAAGGCCATGTGGTCGCTCTCTCTCTCTGGTATGCTTGCTGGTCACTTCGAAAGTGGGAGCTGCATCAAGTAATGTGAGGAGAAGGGACCAAGGAAGGGACCTAGGAGATAGGTGACAGCCCATATAATTTTACCTTGGGCTGCTCTTTTATCTCGATCCACACGTTTGTTTCTCGGTTTAACTTTCCATGCTACCGAAGCTAGATTTTGGCCCGAAATAATACCGTTAACGGACTGGGCTTATATGTAATGAGGAACTGGTGGCAGTCATACCGGGCTGGCAGAGCTCTGTTAGGGTTTTGAGAAAGTGTGGTGCCATGTCAGTGACTGTGTGTGCCACATACTCGTATGCATTAATTGGCCTTTAAAAAGCTCAAACACCAAAACCAAACTAAACATTTTTACGAGTAACTGAAAGGTATAGCTCAATAATAGTACTCAACCTATCTAAGACTCAAGAACCTTCTACTAGGGGTGTTCAATCATTTATCAACCTGAACATGAAAACAAAATGTTCAGAGAAAATTTAACTTACTACTTTTCAATGTAATCTTTCTTAACTTCAGCAAACTTTTTCTACTTCACCTTAAGGTGATCGGATGCCCTCAGAATAGGAGACTTACGCTACTGCAAGAATCTCATTAATGCCTCTCTGACTGCATTATCATCAGAAAATCATTTCCAACCCAGAAGTTTCTTCAGGTTCTAAAATAGAAAGGTCTGGAGCTAGTTCTGGACTGATGGTTAAGCTCCATTAAGCCACATTCGCTGATACCAGATTGTGATTTGCGAACAGCAATGCACATGCTGACAACTTCACATGATATTTCTCTGTGTTCGACTCTTGTAATGCCTTCATTGTTGCAGCATAGGTGTCTCTGGTACTTGTTGTCTTTTGGGGCATGAATTCTAGTAATAAAGCACCTTCTGTATTCCCAAAAATCTGCTGCCGTAATCTTACCAGCTGACTGCATGACACAAAATTTATTTGAAGTTGGTGACCCCTTGTACTTCCATTGCTTGCACTCATGGTGGTGGACCCACGTTTCATCACCCATAATAATTTGAGATGTTTTATGGATTTTCTCTAAGCATGTCTAAATTCTATTGGCGAAGTTTTTTTTTGCTCAGGCGTTAACATTCGGGGCACCCACCAGGAACTGAACTTGGACAAAATCAAAACATAATGAATAACACTAGAAACTGTCTCAACTGAAATGCCTAATTAATGAGCTATAACATGGACTTTGACACATAGTTACATAGGATGAAAAAAGACCTAGGTCCATCAAATTCAGCCTTCCTCCCAAATGACCTTCCAAAATCATGGCACATTTCCTGGGAAGATGCTTCAATGGGTCACAGTGAAAGGGGGTAACCTTCAATAGACTCAATAAACCATTTAAACTGTTTGACCCAAAACTTTAGGAAGGTGAATCATCACCACATGCAGCAATCATCCTTTTATGGATTTCTTTAGGCTTCTTTTCTACATTTGTAAGGAATTTAATCATGGAACGTAGTTCCAAATCCTTACTTTCTTTGTAGAGCCGCTGGACTTGCCATCCAGTCACTTCCACTGCTTTCATCAGACTGAACTTCTACTGTGTCTGTTGTATGTTCAGCCGTGTCTCAACATGGAAAGAAAGGCGGCTCAGCTCTCTAACACCGACAGAACATTGTGGGGTAGAACAAACCAATTTAATGGACACCATGATAAATCAGCTAGAGAAGGTACAGGGCCATACGAAGGCCCATCGAACAAACGATACCCAGCAGTAGGCAGACTTCTGGACAAGTGGAAAATTTACACAACGCAGCACTATGCACTCATAAACTGAATGTTTAATACTTTTTTAGTCCTTGCTCCTTGCAAGGGGAATCAACAAATAGGTAAAGTTGATTCAAGACATTTAAGATAAGAGCAGAAAACAACCTATAGCCCACGTCTGGTCATGCATAACTAAATTCCTGATAGTTTTTAATAATTCAGATCACTGGGGTAAGCACATGAAAGGCTGAGCAGAAAATAACAGTATCTTTAGTAGCATCACTGACATTTCCATCCTTTGAAACACATCAACCTAACCCCTTTGCTTCTGGCTTCTCAAAGGCTCTGCTCCACCTGTGCATTATTACGCACTTAACCCAGACTGACCTCCCTCTTTCATTGTCGAGGTGTGTAATTACTCCGTATTCACAAAGCCACACTTTTCAGGTGCAAGTACAGATCTCCTAATGATCTAATTACCATTTACACAAAAGGTGAATGCTCACTCATTGAAAATGAGCAAATATCAACCGGACACCTTCTCACACATGCAGATTGCAAATCACTGGTGCGTCACATGATGTCTTAGCTCTTTGTAGCTGGAAATGTAGCCGTAAATAAATAATCGCTTCTTTTTCATATCCCGCAGTTTACTTTATTCACCCCCCCACAAAAAAAAAAAAATAATCGTTAGATGGCCAGAACTGAAGAGTGACACATTTATATTTTACATCTGCCATTAGCCTGCACCAAAGATTTGTTTGATCAAGCTAAAAAAAAAAAAAAAAAAGAAACAATTAAAATGAGAATCAATTTAAACACTGTCACATTTCATTGAATTAGTGATGGCTGCCTTTATCCTCTGAAGTTCTTCTATAAAACATTACACTGTTTAATGCACAATACTGTGAGCCCATCTATACGTAACTAGTGATGAGCGAACGTGCTGGGATAAGGTGTTATCTGAGCATGCTCCGGTGCTAACCGAGCGTCTTCAGCGTGCTCGAATAATATGTTCGATTCCTGGTGCCTGCATGTCTCACAGCTGTTCAACAACTGCAACACATGCAGGGATTGTCTGTTTGTTAGGCCACGAGACATGCAGGCGCGGAAACTTGAACATATTATTCAAGCCCGCCGAAGACACCGGAGCTTGCTCAGATAACATCTTATCCCAGCACGTTCGCTCATCACTACAAGTAACACAATGCGATGGCCCCTTGAGGCTTGGACTGGCCTACGGTGGACAGGTAAATTCTCTGGTAGGCCCCTTTGCAATATTTCTCCTCCCACTCCCCTACATAAGCAGTAGTTGGCACAATAAACTTTTATCTCCACGTACACACAAAGACAGCATCTCGTAAATTTATTTAAAAATCTAGCCTCTTATTTTAGAAGCATAGCTGTGTGAATAAGGCTCAGTTAATATTGCATGTGGGCTCTTAGAATCATCGTTACTGGTGGGCCCTTTACACTCCAGTCAATAGTTAGAGCTTCACTGGTGTCAGAAGAGTTAGGCTACGTTCACACGATCCTTTTTTCACTGCGGATTTTTCAGGTCCTTTTTTGGTAAAATCCGCAGTGAAATCCGCGGTGCTTTTCCCTGCGGGTTTTGATCCTTTTTCTACTGCGGATTCCACTGCGGGTTTCCAACTGCAGTTTCCTATTGGTGCTGCTGGAAACCCGCAGCGGAATCCGCAGAAATAATTGACATGGTACTTCTTTTTTCTGCAGGCAAATCCGCTGCGGATTTGCCTGGGGAAAAAAGGATCGTCGGCACAGCGGGTTTTGTTTTCCATTGGGTTACATTGTACTGTAACCTACATGGAAAAAAGCTGCGGATCCGCAGTGCAAATCCGCTGCGGATCCGCAGCAAAACCCGCAGCGTGTGAACATACCCTAAAGGTACCTTCACACGAAGCGACGCTGCAGCGATAGCGACAACGATGCCGATCGCTGCAGCGTCGCTGTTTGATCGCTGGAGAGCTGTCACACAGACCGCTCTCCAGCGACCAACGATGCTGAGGTCCCCAAGTAACCAGGGTAAACATCGGGTTGCTAAGCGCAGGGCCGCGCTTAGTAACCCGATGTTTACCCTGGTTACCAGCGTAAAGGTAAAAAAAACAAACAGTACATACTCACCTGCACGTCCCCCAGCGTCTGCTTCCTGACACTGACTGAGCTCCGGCCCTAACAGCACAGCGGTGACTTCACCGCTGTGCTTTCACTTTCACTTTAGGGCCGGCGCTCAGTAAGTGTCAGGAAGCAGAGGCTGGGGGACGCGAAGGTGAGCATGTACTGTTTTTTTTTTTTTTTACTTTTACGCTGGTAACCAGGGTAAACATCGGGTTACTAAGCGCGGCCCTGCGCTTGGTAACCCGATGTTTACCCTGGTTACCAGTGTAAAACATCGCTGGTATCGTTGCTTTTGCTTTCAAACACAACGATACACAGCGATCGGACGACCAAATAAAGTTCTGGACTTTATTCAGCGACCAGCGACATCACAGCAGGATCCTGATCGCTGCTGCGTGTCAAACGAAACGATATCGCTAGCCAGGACGCTGCAACGTCACGGATCGCTAGCGATGTCGTTTCGTGTGAAGGTACCTTAACTTACTCATATAAGACAAACAAGAGGGAACATTTGGAGGATGTCTAAAGTGGTTTGGTTTCCACAGTCATGAAGGTTTTTAAAATGTTAATGATACCCTCTCTCCTTATGTACCTGTGTGCCTTGTTTTTTTGCTCATGTTTAATGTACTTGTCTATATTTGCCCCCTATTCACATGTAAAGCGCCATGCAATAAATGGCGCTATATAAATGTATAATAATAATAATAATAATAATAATAATAATAAAATCTCTCTCCTTTTCTTAACAGAAAAGCAAACAATTCCAATTTTGAGACATCTGGGGTGTCCTAATGCAGAAAACCATAATTACATTCAAGGAAGAAATGTTTATATGGTGTAGAAAAAAAAATAAAAATATTTTCAAATTTAGCAATGTGTCACCATTACAGAAAAATAACATATCGGCTGAGAGTGCATGTGTTCTGTATTGAGGAAAGACCAGTGAACACCTCTGGAAAAGAACAGGATTAGGAGATTTAATTCTAAATACCTATCCTGAGAGATGAAAGTTGGGCAAATCCCAAACACAACTGATTGCTGGGTTCAGTTTACTGGAATGTGTATGGGGGCTCCAAGGCTTCATGCACTTAGTAAAGCTACGATACATAATAGATCGCTGTGGCTCAATGATGGTTTCCTTGATCCTTTACCCAACAGCTGGCTCTCTGGACTCCCAGGTTGACCAAGCCCTTCTGTGTTCTCTTGAAGCCGGTGTCAAGACTCGTTATGTGGCAGCTGATCTCGGGAATAACAAAAGAATTGACAGTCCAAAATCGGACATGCCAGATCATTCTCTCCCCCTCTAACGTCACTGCTAATAAATCAAGGTCCTAAACCTGCGCTTTTATCGAAGAAGGGACACCTTGTAAATACTGATGCTGAAGAATAGAAACGTCGATACTTGTTAAGTCGAAAATGGTAACTGACCTGCAGACAGAATGTTATAGAGCAGGAAGAGCGGATTAGATTGATATACATGTTTGTAAATAAAATGTTTCACTAAACCTTGTATTTCATTCAGTGTACATCAGGTGTGCGGTCTGCCTGTGTAAACATGCTATTAATCAATCTCCGATCAGCAAGCAAGTAACTGATCGGCGGTTGTTAAAGGGACCCTGTCACCGGGTTTGGCGGATATCGGATACGGCTAACACCTTTCAGGCATGATGTACAGTATTCTATAATGAGGTAATTCTGCCCCCGATCCTGCCTGCAAGACAAGAAAAAAACTTTATTATACTCATCTGTGGGGCGGTCTGGTCCGAGGGGCGTCAATGTTCTTGGTCCGGCACCTCCCTTCTTGCTTCATGTGGATGATGTGTCCCAACGTCAACCACACAGTGTCCTCGGCGTCGCGCTCCTGCACAGGTGTACTTCTCCTCCGCTAGGACAGAGTAACGCACTGCAGTGTGCATGGATCGGGCTCTTTCTCTCTCCCAGCACCTGCACACTGACTACTTTATTCTGCCCTAGTCAGGGCAGAGAAGTGCGCAATGTCGGGGAGACTGTGTCAATGACGCAGGGATGTGTCATCCACACAAAGCAACAATTTGGACAGCAGCGCAAGAAGAAGGGAGGCGCCGGACCAATACCAGCCATACCGCCCCGCAGGTAAGTATAATAAAAAGCCTTTTCTTGTCTTGCAGGTCGTATTGGGGTCAGATATGCAGCATTATAGAGTGCTATATATCAGGCCATATCTCATATCAGTAAAACCTGGTGGCCAGTTACCCTTAAGTGCCACCAGTCGGCTGGTGTAAAACCACATTAGGAGCAGCAATGATACAACTTTTCTTTTTTCTTTGGATTAGCCTCCAATTCCTAGATTGCTAACGTTCATCTCCAACACCTTTAACTACTCTATAATGTTGCGCTAATCCATTTACTACTCATCAACACCAGCCGGCTCCTGCTGAGAACATATCCTATCGACGGTGTAAGCTTTCCTCGGTCTACACTACACTTCCATTACTACCCGAAATGACTGTTCATAGACCAGAATCAATACATCTGCCGAAATAAATGCAGTGTTTGCTAGGAACAGTGGAGAGCATGCTGCTCAGCAAATTCTTTAGACGTTTGTATATCAGACCGATTGTGGATTGTGGTTAACAGTTTATTGGCTAAATTTGCTACAAACACAAATCTACCATGACTTCTAATAAAATAAACATACAGATGTATCTTATAGGGAATCTGTCAGCAGGTTTTTGCTATGGAATCTGAGAGCAGCATGATGTTGGGGCAGAGACCCCGATTCCACTGATGTGTCCCTTACTGGGCTGCTTGCTGCAGTTTTGATATAATCGCTGTTTTCTCTGCTGCAGAGCTCGCAGTTCTCAAATACTGAGCTCTGCATAACCCCGCCCACATCACTAATAGGAAGCCTCTTATGTACACGCCACATTGTCAGCAAGCAGCAAATTAGGAATGGGGCGGGGTTATACTGATTTTCTGGACTGCCTGGTACGTGACACCTAGTCCTGCAGTGATAATCTCCTGCTGATAAAACACTGATTGAATGGCAACTACAGAAAGCTGCTGAGAAAGTGACATCACTGGAATCAGGCTCTCTGCCCTTACATTAAGTTGCTCTCAGAATAGCCAAGATTTTAAAACAGATTCCCCTTAACTCAAATGAAAACAATGAAACCTGCACTCCAAAAGAGGTACAAAGACATAGAGGTTTATGTGTCTAACATGACTTGGGAGTGAAAATCCGCTGTGCCATTGGACCTTCTTTTTATGGATTGCTGCTTTCGTGTTTTTTTCATTTGGGTTAAGACATATCAGAAGTGGAAACATAACCTCATGCAAATATTTACTTATTGTGCTGCTCTGCTTTCCATGCCCAGCACATAATACTTTATAAGCTGTTTTAAACTTTTGCACATCAATATCCATACGCTATATTCAAACAATCAAAAGTTTGTGGTTTCCACTCTCTGCCTCCAAGCCCCCCTTTCTAAGACAGAGAAGTTTCTTATCCATCATGCAATACCATCAGGAAGGCGTCTGACTGGCTCCAAATTTATTCTGCAGAAGGACAAACGACCCCCAAACATCCAAACGATGACATTAAGATCTATCTTCAGAATAAATAAGAACAAGGAGTCCTGGGAGTGATGATCCGACCCCTACAGAACTCTGATCTCACATCACCCAGTCTGTCTGGGATCACAGGAAGAGACAGAAGGATCAACACAAGTGACATCTACAGAAGATCTGGGGTCAGTTCTCCAAGATGTTTGGAACAACTTCCTGCCGAGCTCCTTCATAAATTGTGCCAAGTACAAGTACAGAGAATAAATTATGCTGTTTTGAAGAAAAAAAAAAAAAGAGGTCACCAAATATTGATGTGACTTAGATTATTCTTTTGTTTATTCACCTTGTATTTTGTTAATTGATAAAAATAAACATAAGTTTTGCACAATACTGTATGTAACAACTCAATATAATACCCCGCTTACCTATTCCTGCCTTTTACCCTGTCCACACAGTTTAATAAAATGGTATTGGTGCAGCTCACCCTAGGTCTTTTCATTACTCCCATAATGCTCGATAGACTGAACAGTTGGCCTGAATTGGCAAATAGGCATAATGGACAGCTAAACAGGTGAGATTTCTAAAGTGTGATGTGAACCTATCAAACAATTTTGTTAAATCACAAATACATATAAAAAATCATCATGGCATCAATACCTTTTTAGTCTCTCGTATTTAAAAGGAATCAGTCAGTAGGAACAACCCTCCTAAGCCGTCTATACGGGCATGTAGGTCATAGAAAGCTGAATAAAATGACAACTTGGTATCTGTGATCCGATGTCTTATTCCAGAGAAATCAACAATTTTATGTGTATGTACCGAAAATAAGCTGTTAAGATCTAAGGGCCGGACATAGATCTCCCCAAGAATTAGCCTTCAGAGCTTTTTGTAAATGAAACGGGTCGTTACCAGTGTGAGGCCTGTAGATCCGGAGAGCGGAGTGTCAGTCATTACATGTCTCACACTGGTAACGCCCGCTTTAATTTACAATAATCTCTGGAGGCAGATTTTCAGGGAGATCTATGTTCGGCCCACAGATCTTAACAGCTCATTTACATTTTGAGAAAAATGTGGATTTCTGTGGAATAAGACATCAGATCGCAGATATCAAGGCATCATTTTATTCAGCTTCCTATGACCTGCGGGCCAATATTATAGATGCCTTACAAGGGTTTATCCTACTGACAGATTCCCTTTTTTGATTGGAGCTCTCTCACTTTTGTGTAATCATTCAGAACCATTATTTCAGTGGAAAGTAACTACAGAGATTGCCTCTGATCGCTGGGTAACCCAGGATGAAACCACCTATAGATCATCTTATATCTAGGAAATCCATGTAGGTGATCTACCCATGAAAGATCCCTTCCTACACAGTAAAACCACTTTCACTAATTGTATTGCATAAATAGCTATTCTCTAATAAATGATCAGAATCACTCCCTTTAGCTGTGCAAATATCACAGTAATAACCCCCCGCTGATCTGCTGATGAGTTTGCAAGTTGTTCTTGACACACTGCTATCATAAAGGGAAGCAATTGAGATAGCAATACATATTGGAGAATGCTTTTTCAATGTATTTTCACTTATGGGGGTCTATCAGATATGAGAAAAAAAAATATATAAATAATTGGGCTGAATTGCAAGACAAGACCCACTAAAAAGGTTTAACGTTCTTAGGGTTCAAAAATACATCTTTTTCTGATCTGAAAATAATAAAAATGCATGAAATCAATAAAATTAACTACCGTAATTTCAGATATGGCGAGACAAAACTGTGCCCCTTTCAGAAAAAAATATCAATTACTTATGGGTCTTCAGCTATTTTTGACACGTCATTAAGACATGGTGGAAAATTGAATGGGAGGTCTATGTATTAGTACCCCTACAAAAAAGCAAAAATGAATTTCCACCTTCAATGGCCGTACAGGATTAAAAACAGAATTGAGGACAGTAGTCAAAGACTGTAATTTTTTGTCAAAACAATTTCAATAACTTGAATAATCTATGTACAAAGCATAAAACTGTCTACACGCGTCAGATAAATGTCAGCCAAGCCCGTCAATAAATGAGAATGGGAGGAATTAGGACACTTTGGCCTTCAGCATACCCTGTTAGAAGTGTTTGGTAGTCACTTTTATTCACTGATCTCAAGGAAGTAAACCAATTGTATATGTTTATGGTGGATTCTAGAAGAGTAGCGCAGTGTGTTCATTGATTGTCTCCATCATGGTGAAGACCGTAGAAATGGGCCTGGATGGGAAGGAGAAGGAAAGGTTCCACTGTCCACACACAGTTCAAAGTTTGGGTTCTTCAGCGAGTATCAATAGGTGCCAGCTGAGAGGGTTCCTCAAAGAAGCACCCCAAATATTATTTATATTGATGAGTATATTAACATACATCACACACACATTTACATAGGTTTAGGTGATAAAAAAAAATATTGGGAGTGCTTCTTTTAGAATCTGGAAAATTAGGAAAAATTCACATGTTCACATTTTATGAACCATGCACAGACCACAATGCTTGGACCAACTGCTGGTCTGCCAACCGGAAGTAATGCCTATGGAACAGTAAGATTGGGTCAGAAGATCCTCGGTTGTGGTCCATACATACTTGCATTCAGAAGATGAGGTGTAGTCGGAAGAATGGCTGGAGGTGCCATCCAACCTATTCAGCCTGGAACTACATCGATTGGGAAAGCTACTTGTGTAGTTAGTGGCCAAACAGCCCGGGATTTATTCTATTTTTCTACATTCCTTTTCTGCATGGGAAGAATAAAATTGGCTGAGAAAGTTTTAAAAGAATATACTCTGCGCTGCAATGAACTTGTTGGTGCGCCTACTCATCTTAGGAGATGGAAAACACACAAGCCGAAACTCTACTGAAAATGTCAGGGTCAACGACTACAATTTTGCTGGCTACGTGAAAACATACACGGTCACAGATATTGGTTTATTTTTTTATATCTAATGCTTTCTTCGAATGCCAAGTGCAAGTTTACTCAGTTTCTAAAGAAGACTTTTTGCCTTTAAATCACATAAGATCAAAAAATAATAATAATAATAATAATTAAAAAAAAAAAAAAGTATTAAGCTTCTGCGACTAATATAATTATAATGAAGAGCCGGTATTTGTTACACCGGCGCTGCTCTCAGCGTTCTGTTAACCTGCTAGAAAAATGTATTCTCAGCAAGTTTCCGTAACTTCAATTAGAAAGACTAATTATTATTTCAACAGAGCAAGGAGTCTTTAATTAACAGCTCTGAATCCATCTACACTATGGGTCTACAGTCGTATTCCTGAGCCAAAAAACAGAAGTCACTTAGAATGAAGAAATAAAGCTACCTGCTGTTTAATGAACAGGGACTTAACTTTAGCATCAAGTTTTGCGTCTCGGATTTAGAACATCCTTAAGGAGCAATTGTTAATTGATGTAACGCGGTTCTCGTAATATTTTACAAACAAAACTAATGATTGAGAAAATCCGTAATGTGCACGGAGCCTTCAGAGCCTTTGTCTGCACACTGAGGAGCATACATTAGATTGCTGCGGATACAGAATCCGTACAGTAGGCAAATTGGGCATCGGTACAAGTTAATACTGACCAAACCATAAGGATTTGTGTAACACCGACTAAGTGTCTGTAAGGCTTACTTCACACCACGTTTTAAGTTAACTGGTAGGTGCTATACACCAGAAAGTATTCCTAACATATGAGCCAACATTCAATCAGCCTTTTATGCCAAAAGAGTGACCTTTTGCCATAAGTTTGGCCGGTAATCATGGGATTCTCACAATCTCAAAAAGTTAAACTGTGATCATTCACACTGATAATATTAACGATGCCCTTCAGATTGTTGATATTGTTCAACAATTGTGATTCTCAAGTCTTCAGACAGTTTTCTTCTCATTTTTCTGTTCTCCATGCTTAGTGTGGCACACTCAGTCAAATAATGCAAAGATTGAGTCAACTTCTTCCCTTTTTATCTGGTTTCAGGTGTGATTTTCATATTGCCCACACCTGTTACTTGCCACAGGTGAGCATGAACAAGCATCATATGCTTGAAACAGAGTTGTTTACCCACAATTTTGGAAAGGTGAACACAATTACACCAGTTTCTGGGGAAGCTGTCTGACAACCGGAATGACCGGAGGCATTTGAAGCCTGTTTCCAGCCATGATTTAAAGGTGAGAAAATTGCTTGGATACAATGTTTGTCAAAATACTTGTCCCTTTATTTGGGGAAGGCAGCCCCTGAGGAGCACGCATCTGATATATGGTGCCACCCCTGAATATGGTTCCTCCCACAAGGACTGGCACAGAGTTTTCCCATATCCCTGAAAGCCACTACTATTTCAGAGGTATTTATTGTTAATTTGCAGATTTTAGGAGAAGGAACACATTTTCTAGAAATTGCCAAAGAGATTTCAGTGGTGGAATATCACTGGAAAGAGTAAAATGTTTGCCCTCCCCTTCCGGAGAAGTCGGAAAAAAAATTCAATCGGAGTTAAACCAAGAGAATGTGACTATCAGCACGTCAAGAAATGAAAGGACGTAAATATCAGCTAAAAAGGACAGCTCGTTACACAGGTATACCATTGAAATAAATGCATTTATTTTGTTATGTCTCTGCCTGTTAGTCACTGCATGTACAGAAGATAATTTCTAACCAAACAGCTAATATACATAAAGCGTGGCCCTGAGAGTGTAGTTTTAAGGAAATTCTGGCAGTTTGGGTTTAAAAGGTCAGATTTAAACTATCACCATATTTCAAAATGCAATCTGTGCATTGCGGCATAATGAAATGGTTCACTAAAGGTGCGAGTGAAAATACTTTTAATTAGGTCCAAAGCTTTTCAGTTGTCAGCATGAATAAACCAAGAAACATTTTCTTGCAAACACTACAAAATAAAAAAAAAAAAAAAAAGGAAAGGGAGAAAAAAAATACAGGCAACCTTTAAAATAAATGAGATTTACAAATCAGAAACATGAGAAGGAGCTCTCATTTTTCATAGCTGATGTTCTCTACAAAATAGACTCATCAGCAAATCCCGCTGCTGTCTTCAGACACACAAATAATGAAGGAGGAAAAAAACACAGACATCTCTCGGAAAAAAAATACACATAAAATAACAAAAAAATAGGTGATTTAATAAAAATATTAATAATAATAATTAAACTAATGATAATAATAATTAAAGAAAAAAAATATTAAAAAGCCGATATCTTCCAGAGTTTATTAGAGGTTGAAATTTACGTTAATCACCAAATCGGCACAAAAATGTTCCGTAATGTGGGAAGCGTGAAAATGTAAAATAATTTGAAGTCGAGAGGGTAAAAAGGCTCACAGAATCTCTGCGACTTCATACAGTGCCCCTATTACTAAGATATATACAGTGCCTTGCGAAAGTATTCGGCCCCCTGGAACTTTTCAACCTTTTCCCACATATCATGCTTCAAACATAAAGATACCCAATGTAAATTTTTTCATAAAGAATCAACAACAAGTGGAACACAATTGTGAAGTTGAATGAAATTTATTGGTTATTTTATATTTTTGTGGAAATTCAAAAGCTGAAAGTGGGGCGTGCAATATTATTCGGCCCCTTTAACTTAATATTATTTTGCGCCACCTTTTCCGGCGGTTACAGCTGCAAGTCGCTTGGGGTATGTCTCTATCAGTTTTGCACATCGAGAAACTGAAATTCTTGCCCATTCTTCCTTGGCAAACAGCTCGAGCTCAGTGAGGTTTGATGGAGATCGTTTGTGAACAGCAGTTTTCAGCTCTTTCCACAGATTCTCGATTGGATTGAGGTCTGGACTATTATTTGTGAACCATTCCACTGTAGATTTTGCTTTATGTTTGGGATCACTGTCTTGTTGGAAGACAAATCTCCATCCCAGTCTCAGGTCTTTTGCAGACTCCAACAGGTTTTCTTCAAGAATGGTCCTGTATTTGGCTCCATCCATCTTCCCATCAATTTTAACCATCTTCCCTGTCCCTGCTGAAGAAAAGCAGGCCCAAACCATGATGCTGCAACCACCATGTTTGACAGCAGGGATGGTGTGTTCAGGGTGATGAGCCGTGTTGCCTTTATGCCAAACATATCATTTATCATTGTTGCCAAAAAGTTTGATTTTGGTTTCATCTGACCAGAGCACCTTCTTCCACATGTTTGGCGTGTCTCCCAGGTGGCTTGTTGCAAACTTTAAACAACACTTTTTATGGATATCTTTGAGAAATGGCTTTCTTCTTGCCATTCTTCCATAAAGGCCAGATTTGTGCAGTGTACGACTGATTGTTGTCCTATGGACTGTCCCACCTCAGCTGTAGATCTCTGCAGTTCATCCAGAGTGATCATGGGCCTCTTGGCTGCATCTCTGATCAGTCTTCTCCTGGTTTGAGATGAAAGTTTGGAGGGACGGCCGGGTCTTGGTAGATTTGCAGTGGTATTATACTCTTTCCATTTCAATATGATCGCTTACACAGTGCTCCTTGGGATGTTTAAAGTTTTGGAAATCATTTTGTATCCAAATCCAGCTTTAAGCTTCTCCACAACAGTATCACGGACCTGCCTGTTGTGTTCCTTGGTCTTCATGATGCTCTCTGTGCTTCAAACAGAACCCTGAGACTATCACAGAACAGGTGGATTTATACGGAGACTTGATTACACACAGGTGGATTATATTTATCATCATTAGGCATTTAGAACAACATTGGATCATTCAGAGATCCACAATGAACTTCTGGAGTGAGTTTCCTGCACTGAAAGTAAAGGGGCCGAATAATATTGCACGCCCCACTTTTCAGTATTTTAATTTACACAAAAATTTAAAATAACCAATAAATTTCATTCAACTTCACAATTGTGTTCCACTTGTTGTTGATTCTTCACCAAAAATTTACATTTGGTATCTTTATGTTTGAAGCATGAAATGTGGGAAAAGGTTGAAAAGTTCCAGGGGGCCAAATACTTTCGCAAGGCACTGTAACTAATATATATATATATATATATATATATATATATATATATATATATATATATATACCTCTCAAAGGGCACCACGGACTTTTTGGGATAAGACCTCCTACAGCAGAAAATTTGCAGCGATGGGTAAAACACCATCTTTTCCAAAACCTTTTCTAATTGATGATGTCAACAAGATTAAAGGGAATCTGTCACCAGGTGCTTGTCACCTAATCTGAGAGCAGAATAATGTGGAGACCGAGATCCTGATTCCAGTGATGGGTCACTAACTGGGCTTATTGCTGTAGTTTTAATAAAATCACTGATTTATCAGCAGGAGAGTGTCACTAGTGGACTAGAAAACCTGCTGCAAGGTAGTCCTCCATATTAATGAGCACTGTATAACTCCGCCCCACCACCACTGATTGGCTGCTTTCTGTGTAAACTGTACGTAGGCAGAAAGCTGCGAATCAATGGTGTGGGTGGGGCTATACAGAGCTCAGCATTCGGAGAACAGGTAGACTTAAAGCAGGTAAAACAGTGATTTTATCAAAACGGCAGCAAGCAGCCTGGTAAGTGATACATCGCTGGAATCAGGGTCTTTGCTCCTTCATGATGTTGCTCTCAAATAAGGTAGCAAAAGCCTGTTGACAAATTCCTTTTAATAAAGGCCACAATTCCTTGCTGGGGCAATTAAACAGAACTGTCTTGTGATCACTTCTCTTTTTCCAATTACTGCATGGTCAGCAGAATGTGTATGGAAAAGAGGAACTGACTTGTTAAAGCGTATAATCACCTTAAATGAGTTTTCTTGGAATTTTTGTGATTTTTAGACACAATATCAAACTAAATAACTGCAAAAAAAAGTATACAGTATATTGCTCAACTATTTAAACCTCCGCCGTAACACTGAAGCCAGTCATCAGCCTCAGTGGTCTTATTACATACATGCAAATGTGACCAGAGAAGCCAGTGTTATGGGAACCACTGGGAAGGATGGAACGGCAGGGGTTTAAATAGTTAATAGGTTTTTTTTTTATTATTATGTTTTACCATTTGCCTTTACCCCCATATTGAAAAATCCCAGACAACTGATTGCTGCAATTGTAGCAAAATAAATCCCCACTGTCTCCAGAAATCGAGGTCTCTTTTTTTAGGATTACCATTTATTTGAATGATTATCCGAATAATGGAGATTGAGTATAATATATATATATATATATATATACATATATATATATATTAGACGGGGGTTTGCCATCTAAAGTGACAGAATTTAGAGTAGAGCCTCACATCGGAGCGACTGATGCAGATTTGAAGCAAGTTAATTTTTCTACTTTGATTTTTCGATATGCTTCTTTTATCCATCTGAAATATCATCTCCAACTAATGCTGGAGCGACTATCAAAGTGCAGCATATGGAAATAATGACATTATTTATTTTATTCCACTAAGTACCTGTCACCAATTATTTGCATTTATGCCATAACCTATTAATCCCATACCCTTTTCTTTATTCCCGTCCATAAACACGATACAGAAGACACGTTGAAGAGTTTAGTAATCTTCGTCTGTTTTTGTAGACATGAATATAAAGATTTCCAGATAAAGGATATTTAACGCCAAATCAAGCAGGTTTACATATAATTACTGCAATAAAGCCATATATTCACCCTACTACTAATGATTAATAGATCTTTAAAACGTGAAATCACCTTTCTACTTATGTTTTTCCTTGCATCCAAAAACAGAGAACTGCAGTAATAGACTGCGGAGAAAAAAAACACATAAGGCCCACTTCATCATTGAATTTTTGCCACGTTTTAAGGGTGAATACTCTTCCATTAGTGACATTGTGATTAGCATCGAATTTATATAAGGATTAGCGCCATTTTTAAAGCTCGCCTTTGCTGTTTAGTTAATTATTAGATTTTTATCTCCGTGTGGCTTTTCAAGATGTTTTGACTTATTCATCAAATGCAACTTTTTAAAAACTTGCTAAAGTTTTGCATAAATGTACTCCAGTGATTTTTAATTTTTTTTTTTTCTGTGAAGTAGCCACAATGTGAACGTGCTCTTACACTTTGCAAGTACAGTATTTTATAGTTTATAGTCCAGCTGTTTTCTTTGGTTTTGCTGTAATCTCTTGAACCTTGTACAAACACGGGAGTGACTCTCATTTCTGAGCTAAGTAATTCATCTTGATGGCTTCCCACAGATGAGTGTGGGTGTCTCAGTCGGAGCTCTGTCTTGCTCTGCCTTTATTCACATTGATGTTGTTTGACACATGTTAAGGTTTCATTGTAGGGACAGGTTAGGTCCATCCCGATAGGTACACCTTGTCGTGGTATGGCCTTCATGCTTTTTTTTTTTTTTAAACAAAATAGCATTAACTAAGCACCCTATATTATTCACATGTACATGTTGTAGGGTATATGCTCAATTTGTTTTTGTCCCTTGAGTTTTGTCTGTGAAGTGGCAACAGTGTGAACATGCTCTTACACTTTGCACATATTCCAGTTTATAGTCCGACTTTTTTCTTTGGTTTTGCTGCAATCTCTTAAACCTTGTACAAACAGGGGAGTGACTCCCATTTCTGAGCTAAGTAATTCATCTTGATGGCTTCCCAGAGACGGGTGTGGGTGTCTGAGTCGGAGCCCTGTCTTGCTCTGCCCTTATTCAAATTGATGTCGTTTGACACATGGAAAGGTTTTATAATAGATTTATTATAGGTCCGTCCCGATGGGTATGCCTTGTCGTGGTGAGATGGCTTTCGTGCTTTTTTTTTTTAATCAAAGTAGCAGTAAAGGGAATCTGTCACCTAATTTTGGCCCTATAAGCTGAGGCCACCTGAGCATTCTGTAATGCTGTAGATAAGCCCCCGATGTAACCTGAAAGATAAGAAAAACAAGTTAGATTATACTCACCCGGGGGGCGGTCCGGTCCGATGGGCGTTGCGGTCCGGCGCCTCCCATCTTCATAAGATGACATCTTCTTCTTTGCTTCCTGTCGCGGCTTATCTGCTGTGTTGAGGGCAGCGTAAAGTACTCCAGTGCGCAGGAGCCGGGCCTCTCTGACCTTTCTCGGCACCTGCGCACTGCAGTACTTTGCCCTGCCCTCAAAAGGGCAAATCAGTAAGCCTGCGCAGGAGCCGCGACAGGAAGCAAAGAAGAGGACGTCATCGTATGAAGATGGGAGGTGCCAGACCTGCGACGCCCATCGGACCGTACTGCACTGGGACCGCCCCTGGGTGAGTATAACCTAACTTGTTTTTTTTATCTTTCAGGTTACATTGGGGGCTTATCTACAGCATTACAGAATGTAGATAAGCCCCTGATGGCGGTGGCCGCAACTTATAGGGCCATAATTAGGTGACAGATTCCCTTTAAGCAAGTCCCCTATGTTATTCACATGTAATATTACTATTCACTTCATTTAGGATATATGCTCAATTAGTATTTTTCCTTGGCTTTTGTCTGTGAAGTGGCCACAGAGTGAACGTGCTCATACACTTTGAACATATACCAGCTTATAGTCCGGCTCAGTTCTTTGGTTTTGCTGTAGTGATTTTATGTACGCCTGTCATTTTTGCGCAAATTTTGCAAGATTTTACAGAACCAGGCACTTTTTTTGTTCTAAAAAAGGGGCAAAAGGAAAGTTAAAAGCCAAAAATAAAAAAACATTTTTGACTATGACCAAAATTTATGAATGAATACCACAAGACAAAAAGAAAAGAAAAGTGACTTAAAAAACAAAATCAAATGATGAATGAAAGCTATGGTAGCGGTGGGGGGGTCCAAAGGATTTTGGCTGTAATAATAAAAATCAAATGTCACAGAAAACATTAAAACAATTGCATAATATAAAGTACCCTGTAAAACATAACTTTTAATACTAACAAGTTAAATAAAGTCTAAACAAATGCCCAAAGAACACTCACATAGACATCAAGCAATAACTGCGCTATATGTGAATTAGATAAATTAGCCCCTTTTACACGTCCTCAATAGCTGATGTAAGGGGTGCCAGCAACCAGCAGCAATCTGCAACCTGTTATAAACCCCTGCAGTGACAATGAGGGAAATGAAGAATTACTTGGTGCCCGTCAAAATCAATCTTCATTCCACGTAGCGCACACACATTCTGGGTCTTAGAATCTTTGCATTGGCTCTTCATTACCCCCACAATAAGGCTTGATGGTTCTCCCAAAGGACAAAACTAGTAAGGTCAGTCGAGCCAGATTTGGAAAAATTAGGGTATAACAATTAACTTAATGTTTATCAAAATGAGACATCTGCTGGGGCTGCTAGGGACACCTTTAAAAAGTACAGGATACCACGTATTGGTGGCATTTGGGGGGACAAAAAAGCATCCAAACATTCTCTTTAAAGTGTTATTCCCATCTTCATATAAGGGCATTGTTGAACAGTGCTTAAAAATACAAGCAATTTTCTCATTTACAGCGTATTAAAAGTATTCAGTCGTTTTTGGAATATTAGCACTGGTCGTTTGTTGACAGCACGTTACCGTGGAGACCGACCATAGCAGCAGAACATGTGAAGTGCTTACAAGCTCTTTTCCATTGAACTTGTAACTACGGTTTTGAAGCGGTCCAGGATTGCAGGAGTGCGCCGTTACCACCTAATCCTGGATAGTGTTTACAAGCTACACCATCAGCGATGGTCAGTCTCCTAGGCAACAAGCTGAAAACAACAAAAAAAGGGTGAATATCTCAAGAACGTCTTAAAAATGTAATAAGCAGTAAATTGCAAAAGTGCCTGTTTTTACGAGCTCTCTCTGACAATATTTGTATCTATAGAGGAAAATAAAATAAAAATTAAAAACTAGTTTTTTTTGTATTGAATAATTTTTTCCTTACCTGTGGACTGTGATTGGTCATGTTGGTTGGGGGAGGGAGAGACGACAATTTTGAAAATTATTATATTAAACCAGACAAGCCCCTTGAGGAGGGAATATTGTGCTACAATTATCAGCTACAGTTATTTGCATGGCACTAGAGTCCAGAGATTGGATCTGACGGGGGGGGGGGGGGGGGGGGGCACATCTGTTTGCAGGAGTTTTCATAGGGTAATTTTTATTTTATTTTTTTCCCCACATTTCAAAAACATGCTTAGGTCTGCAGACTCTTATGAGTGAATTAAATAGATTGCAAGCCCCAGTGGGGATCGTTGTGAGTGCAGAAGAATATACAGAACAGAAGAATATCCAGGTGCTCCATAAACACCGGATAATAAATAGATATATAAGCAGACTTACGGTGAGTCTTCATACTTTGCTTAATCTTAAAAACAACCGTTAATAATGAATGCAAAAATAAAATTCCCCAATTGCCTATTGATTGGATAAAAGGGACTGGGCAGGGAAAAAGATGGTAAAAAATAGAAGACCGCTGGTCAAAGAGTCAAATTCTATGTTTGTGATCCACTGGAGAAAGTCAAAGAAAGGAAAAAAGAGAAACAATGATGATAATCACACAGGTTTCAAGAATAATGTATATTTCACTGGTGGGAAATAAAAGGACCGTAAGGGATGATTCAGTCCATCAATACACTGCACAGACGGCAGTCAATAGGCGACCAGCCGCAGCTGCGGTCTTCTCCTCTATAGCTGCAAATCTAAAGAGCCTTTAAGGTAAAATGTGATGTTTCTAAGTAGTCCAGAGAAAAAAAAACTCAAGCAAGCTATCGGCACTAATAAAAAGGAACACTTACTGTTATAAAAGCAAAGTCATAGTAAATAATGGAAGGAAGGAAGTCTCTTAAACATTTATTACATTCCACAGCCTGAAGTTTCTTTCTGGTTTATGGTGAAATATCTTCTGATGTTGTACAGTGTGCAAGCTATACATTCTTTAATGAAGGCCCATAAAACCTAATAAAACCCACAATTGTTGACAAATTATATAAACATACAAGGCATAGGGGGGCCATTTACGGATAGCAGTTTCTGCAATCGACAGCTCCAGGGCTAACTAAGGGCTTAAGATGATTAAGGGGACTGCGGCGGGGAGGACAATGAGCGCCAGAGCCCGCTGTAGAGACAGGGTTAAACATCCACCCCCATTGTAACTTTTGCTTGTGACTGTAATGTAGTCAACTGGAACATGTAAATGCCTAGAATACAAAAGACTTCACAGAAGAGAACAGTAAAGATCTGCAGCCTCCGAGAGATTGTTATGGCTACTGACGGTACAGTAATATTTCTTAGAGCTGCATAAATCATCATGTGAATACGTGACTAATTGTCTACAGCTACAAAGAGAAGTTGTTGAATGCTGATAATTACCAGGCTAACTTGAGGATAATCAAATCTGACTCGGTACTGAAAAATAATAATGATGATGTTAAAAAAAAAATATATATATATATATATATATATATATATATATATATATATGTATATCACATATTTAAAATTATTCAAGTATTGTTTTACTAGAGCTTAGTATTGTCAGCAAACATTAAGGGGTTGTCTAGGACTTTTACACTGATTGTCTATCCTTTTGTATAGGTAATGGATATTTGATTGGTGGGGGTGTGAAAAGTGGCACCTCTGCCAATCAGCTGTTCCCAGTACAGGTGGCAATCAAAAGTGATGTTACAAAACAGCGCCGTGCACTGTATAGTGGCTGCGGACGGGTACTGCACATCTGCTTGCTATTGATTAAAAAAAGTGGGTGGCCATGCACCCCTATTCAAAGGATAGAACATCAATGTAAACGTCCCAAACAGCCCTTTTAAAGGCAATGAACATCTCTGGTCTGATACATTTTTAAGTTTATTAATTTTTAGTAGATTTTTTAATTGCTAAGTTTCAGGCTGCAATTTTCATTCGTTTGCTCTTTTTCTCTTTTGGGAATGTTTATAGAATGGATGTGAGGACTGAGTATCAGGGGTGCTGCTGTCTTCATTAGCTCATATATCAGCACAGCTTCAGTAGTGTACTTATTTTCACTTCATATGCTTTCATATGCTACCTGTTTTCTCTGCCTTCCTTAATAAACTTTTTTTTTATCCTCTCCACTACAGATCTGTGGATAAACTGATCCTTCCCCTTCTGCTATCCCTAATGATGAAAGAAGGGAGTGGAGGGTGCAGAGAGAGGGATCAGAGCCAGGAGCAGATACTCTGATTGATTCATAATATTTTTGTATAAGTGGTCAGCTAGATAAAAGGTTTGTGAGGATCACCTAGTCAAGTGGACTCACTAAGCCCCAGGTCCGGGTGGGTACACAGACCCAGGCATTAGTTCAGCTGGCAGGATAGCACGTGGGAAGTAAGGAAGTAGCACACTCTGGAATCTTGGGAGCAGCAGGACGGATGAAGTGGAAGTCAGCAGAGAATTAAGCAACTTAAAGCACAGTGTGAACAGAAGGGGGAGTACACCACTTTTAAGTCTTGAAACTCAATCATAAAACACAGTTGTGTGTCTTAATGGGCCTTAAAAAGGATCATGGAGATGACACCATTGAGCCATGCTGGGCAACCTGAAAGACCTGACGTGGAGCACAACAGAGAGCAGTGGACCAAGGTGGAGGAAGTAGAGCCTGGAATACCATGGACAGTACAGGTCCTTCTCAAAAAATTTGCATATAGTGTTAAATTTCATTATTTACCATAATGTAATGATTACAATTAAACTTTCATATATTATAGATTCATTATCCACCAACTGAAATTTGTCAGGTCTTTTATTGTTTTAATACTGATGATTTTGGCATACAACTCCTGATAACCCAAAAAACCTGTCTCAATAAATTAGCATATCAAGAAAAGGTTCTCTAAATGACCTATTACCCTAATCTTCTGAATCAACTAATTAACTCTAAACACATGCAAAAGATACCCGAGGCTTTTAAAAACTCCCTGCCTGGTTCATTACTCAAAACCCCCATCATGGGTAAGACTAGCGACCTGACAGATGTCAAGAAGGCCATCATTGACACCCTCAAGCAAGAGGGTAAGACCCAGAAAGAAATTTCTCAACAAATAGGCTGTTCCCAGAGTGCTGTATCAAGGCACCTCAATGGTAAGTCTGTTGGAAGGAAACAATGTGGCAGAAAACGCTGTACAACGAGAAGAGGTGACCGGACCCTGAGGAAGATTGTGGAGAAGGACCGATTCCAGACCTTGGGGAACCTGAGGAAGCAGTGGACTGAGTCTGGCGTGTGCAGGAAATGGGCTACAGGTGCCGCATTCCCCAGGTAAAGCCACTTTTGAACCATAAACAGCGGCAGAAGCGCCTGACCTGGGCTACAGAGAAGCAGCACTGGACTGTTGCTAAGTGGTCCCAAGTACTTTTTTCTGATGAAAGCAAATTTTGCATGTCATTCGGAAATCAAGGTGCCAGAGTCTGGAGGAAGACTGGGGAGAAGGAAATGCCAAAATGCCTGAAGTCCAGTGTCAAGTACCCACAGTCAGTGATGGTGTGGGGTGCCATGTCAGCTGCTGGTGTTGGTCCACTGTGTTTCATCAAGGGCAGGGTCAATGCAGCTAGCTATCAGGAGATTTTGGAGCACTTCATGCTTCCATCGGCTGAAATGCTTTATGGAGATGAAGATTTCATTTTTCAGCACGACCTGGCACCTGCTCACAGTGCCAAAACCACTGGTAAATGGTTTACTGACCATGGTATTACTGTGCTCAATTGGCCTGCCAACTCTCCTGACCTGAACCCCATAGAGAATCTGTGGGATATTGTGAAGAGAAAGTTGAGAGACGCAAGACCCAACACTCTGGATGAGCTTAAGGCCACTATTGAAGCATCCTGGGCCTCCATAACATCTCAGCAGTGTCACAGGCTGATTGCCTCCATGCCACGCCGCATTGAAGCAGTCATTTCTGCCAAAGGATTCCCGACCAAGTATTGAGTGCATAACTGAACATTATTATTTGATGGTTTTTTTGTTTGGTATTAAAAAACACTTTTATTTGATTGGTCGGGTGAAATATGCTAATTTATTGAGACAGGGTTTTTGGGTTATCAGGAGTTGTATGCCAAAATTATCAGTATTAAAACAATAAAAGACCTGACAAATTTCAGTTGGTGGATAATGAATCTATAATATATGAAAGTTTAATTGTAATCATTACATTATGGTAAATAATGAAATTTAACACTATATGCTAATTTTTTGAGAAGGACCTGTAACAGGACTTACACACCGCAGGGAGGCGCTCATAGCAGATCAGCAATAATAACTATGTGGGTCTCCTGCAGATCCCTGGTTGTCATGTGACAAGGGAGCCGATGGGCGGGGATGGTGATGTGCTTCCAGCGCGAGCACATTAAATGTCGCTATTAAAGATTGACAGAAGTATTTAACATGTTAACAGCCGCGGGTGGATTGCAATTACACACGCAGATGTTAGGGAAACATGGCAATGTGCCGGAAAAGATGCGGGCTAAGTGCCAGAGCCCGCGTCAAAGGGGTATACACAACATATGTTGTACATATATATTTATATGTCATTTGTCATGAACAAGTTAAAGGAGGGATCGACCTTAACCAAAGCGGTCTCCAAACGCTTTTATACTTGTAAAATAACAAACCGAGAGGATACTCACCCTTCCCAGGTCCAGCTGCTGCTTGTACACCACTGCTTTGGTCTCTGTCTTGGCTGAAGTAGTGACATCACAACTACAGAGCATAACATTGCGGCAGACAAAAGATGAGCTTAGAGGCTCGTGCCGTCTACATCAGCAGATTCACAGATTCCAATGATTGGCTGCAGCTGTAGTAATGACGTTACCGCTGCAGTCGAAACAAAGACAGGAACAGAAGAGGAGAGATGGCGCTCTTCGTAGGGAGGGGAAGTATCTTCTCAGTTTGTTATTTTACATGTATAAAAGTCTTTGGGAACCACATTGTTAAAGTAGAAAACCTATTTTAATGCAATTTATAATAGGTTTATTAAAGGCTCTAGTAGCTCTATATATAATCTTCTATTTAATCTTTCTCCTGTTACTGAGTTTATTATGGTTCTGTCTCTCGTTCTCTTTTTTCTCTTTCTGGCAGCAAATCTCCTCATCATGAGAATCTAACTGAAGGTCTATGTCCCATCTTCATGCTAACTCCTGCTTGCCTGGACCACTAACCTGATTTATTAGAATTCTATGCATTTCAGAGAGAGACTACGTTTCCTGATTTTTTGCAGGATCATGAGCTCTATCCAACAGTTATTTCTACTTGTTCTGTACTTGTAAAAAGTATGCTCTAGTAACCAGAATTTGTTAAGAATAGTTCATACTCGAGTTATGAGAGGAGAAAATAAGCCCCAGAATAGGGGATATTGTACCAGGAAGGGACCCAGGATGGAGGACATTATACCAATAAGGGGCTCGGAATGGGGGACATTATACCAAGAAAGGGCCCAGTTAGGAGGGCATTATTACTGGAAGCACCCATGACGGGTGACATTATTACTGATAGTGGCCCAGGATGGTGGACATTATTATAGAAAAGAGTCTGAAAGGGGGAATTATTACATGGGGGGGAACACACATGTCCTTATTGGATCTACAACCCTACAAGTACCCATATATCTGACCAACATGCAGGTGGAGGCCCAGATCCGAAATCTGCACCGGGGCCCATTGGACTCCAGTTATGCCACTGCGTTTAATGCTGGGTTATATAAAATCAATGCACGAAAGTCTTGATGCAATGTTGATTAAAACGTTTAGGAACATAAAGGAGATCTAAATAAGGTCAGCTCTTCCGTCAGAATCCATTATATAAACTAAACTCGATGGTCAAATGTACAGCCTGCAACTGTCAGGAAACAATTGTGAAGAACACAGAACAACCATACGCCCTATAAAGCTTTCAGGGCAGAAACCATCCCTCAAATCACAGCCTTTCTGTTTAACTTGCCTAAAACTAGGAAATTGAACATATTTTGTCTCTTTATAAATTACCCATTTAACATAAGCCCCACAGTAACTTCTGAACTTGTGATCCTCACAACAGCCGGCTTGTCTTTCATTTCCTCCCTCGCTTTTTATTGCCCTTGAAAGAGGATTACTAGTGTAAGAGTGGATTCCTTGAAGGGCCTGTTACCAGCACCACATCTGTTTCTGGAAGGTGAGCACTCGTCACTGTCTGACTCTGTTTAGTCCCTCTAACACATACTTAGTGGTGACCTGGGAAGCGGAAGGTGCCCTGAACTCTGCAAGTTGGAATGAATGAAGGGCTGGCAACAGCAACTCTTCTGTATGTGTGTGTATATATATATATATATATATATATATATATATATATATATATATATATATATATATATACTCTGCTCAAAAAATAAAGGGAAAACTTAAACAACACAATGTAACTCCAAGTCAATCATTTCGGTGAATCCAACCTGTCCAGTTATGAAGCAACACCGATTGTGAATCAATTTCTCTTGCTGTTGTGCAAATTGAACAGACAACAGGTAGAAATTATAAGCAATTAGCAAGACAACCCTTATAAAGAAGTGGTTCTGCAGGGGGTGACCACAGACCATCTCTCTGATCTCATCATCATTTTGTCATTGCTCTCACCCCTAGAGGTACAGTAGCATGAGGCGGTGTCTACTGTACAATCCACAGAAGTTGGTCAGATAGTTCAGCTCATCCAGGATGGCACATCAATGTGAGCTGTGGCAAAAATTTTAGCCGTGTCTGCCAGAATTTTCCAGCGCATGGAGCAAATACCAGGAAATAGACCAGGAGACGTGGAGTGGGTAATAGGAGGACAACTTAGCAGCAGGTCCGCTACCTCCTTCTTTATGCAAGGAGGAACAGGAGGAGCAGTGCCAGAGCCCTGCAAAATGACCTCCAGCAGGACACCAACATCCATGTGTCTGCTCACACTGTCAGAAACAGACTCACATGAGGGTGGTATGAGGCCCGATGTCCACAGGTGGGTATTGTGCTTACAGCCCAGCATCGTGCAGGGTGATTGGCATTTGCCACAGAACACCAAGATTGGCAGATTCGACATTGGCACCCTGCATTCTTCACAGGTGAGAGCAGGTTCACACTGAGCACATGTGACAGTCATGACAGAGTCTGGAGATGCCGTGGAGAACTTTCTGCTGCCTGCATCATCCTCCAGCATGACAGGTTTGGCAGTGGGTAAGTATTGGTGTGGAAAAGCATTTCTTTGGAGGGCCGCACAGCCCCTCCATGTGCTCACCAGAGGTACCCTGACTGCCATTAAGTACAGGGAGGAGATCCTCAGACCCATTGTGAGATCATACGCTGGTGCGGTTGGCACTGGGTTCCTTCTGATGCAGGACAATGCCAGACCTCATGTGGCTGGAGTGTGTCAGCAGTTCCAGCATGATGAAGGCATGAATACTATGGACTGGCTCGCCCGTTCCCCAGACCTGAATCCAATCGAGCACATCTAGCACATCATGTCACATTCCATCCATTAATGCCACAGACTGTCCAGGGATGGACTTATGCTTTAATCCAGCTCTGGGAAGAGAATATCTGCCTTCTCATTAGGAGCATTGTAGAGAGGTCACACAGGCACGTGGAGGCCACACACACTACAGAGCATCATTTCCTTGTCTCGAAGCATTACCACTGAAGTTAGATCAGCCTGTAACTTCATTTTCCACTTTTTTGAGTATCATTCCAAATCCAAACCTCCATAGAATATTAATATGCTTTACATTGATCATTTTTATGCTTTATTGTTTTAACGCATTCCACTATGTAATGAACAAAGATTTGCAACTGTAAAATTTCATTCAGTGATCTTTAGGATGTGGGATCTAAGTGTTCCCTTTATTTTTTTGAACAGTGTATATATATATATATACCCTGGCTGCAGCTTGTTTTGGAAAAGTAAAAGAATCATGCTGCATTTGACTCACCCTCCCTGGGTCCAGCACTGATTCTCCGCTGCTGGCCCCAATAATTATTGCCTGCAGTGCTGACATCACATCAACAGCACTTGCAAGCCAATCAGTGAGCACAGTAGTTCTGAGCAGCTTGTGAGCTCGGATACTAGCTGCAGTGCTCTTGATGTGAAGTCAGCACTGCAGTTGAGCACTGACAGCTGCGGCATAGCCTTCGTTCTGGACCCTGGGAGGGTGAGTAAAGCGCATGTTTATTTAAAAAAAAAACAAGACAAACAACAGCCAACGGAAAGGGGTTTTGTGAAACAAGAAAACCCCTTTAATGTAGATGATAAAGTTACCAGCAATATAATTTTTGTTAAAGGGTTTTGGATGGCTGACCAATGCTAGGTCACATGGGGATCAAGCTCCCACCGCCCTCACACATCAGCATTGCTTACCAGGCAAAATGGCTTATATTGCAGCTCAGCCCGATTTATTTTAACGGTAATAAGCAGAGAGCTCCAGTATCAGGCACAGCTGCTAAAGATGCATAGAGCTCTGGTAAAAACAGCACTGTGGCCTCTTCAATCAACTTATCAGTAGGATCCCCCCAGTCAGAGCCCCACACTCTGATATTAACCCCTTCACCTCCCAAGCCTGTTTTCGCCTTCATGACCACGCAAAATTTTACAATTCTGACCAATGTCACTTTATGAAGCAATAACTCTGGAAGGCTTCAACGGATCCCGATGATTCTGAAATAGTTTTTCGTTACACATTGTACTTCATGATAGTGGTAAAATTTGTTTGATATGACTTGCATTTATTTGAGAAAAAATCTTTAATTTGGCAAAAATTTAGAAAATTTTGCAATTTTCAAACTTTCAATTTTTATGTCCTTAAACCAAAAAGTCATGTCATACAACATACCGTAGTTAATAAATAACATTTACCACAAGTCTACTTTACATCAGCATAATTTTTTAAACATAATTTGTTTTTGTTAGGAAGTTGTAAGGATTAAAAGTTGATCATCAATTTCTAATTTTTCCAATAAAATTTACAAAACCATTTTTCTTAGGGACCACATTACATTTGAAGTGACTTTGAGGAGCCTATATGACAGAAAATACCCAAAAGTGACACCATTCTAAAAACTAGCGTACATCCCTCAAGGTGCTGAAAACCACATTCAAGAAATTTATTAACCCTACAGGAGCTTCACAGTAACTGAAGCAATATGCACAAAAATTACTTTAGACCCATTTTTTTTTAATTTTCACAAGGGTAACAGAAGAAAATGGACCCCAAAATGTGTTGTGTAATTTCTCTATGTACGTCGATACCCCATATGTGGGGGGAATTTACAGTTTAGGTGCACAGAAGGGCTCAGTTTAGGAGCACAGTTTGACTTTTTGAACCCAAAATTGGCCAGAATCAAGAGTGGACGCCATGTCGCATTTGGAGAGCCTTTGATGTGCCTAAACAGTGGAACCCCCTACAAATAACCCTATTTTGGAAACTAGACGCCTCAAGGAACTTATCTAGATGTGTGGTGAGCACCTTGACCCACAAGTGTGTCACAAATATTTATAATGTTGAGCCGTGAAAATAAAAAATTTAACAAAAATTTTCTTTTAGCCCCAATTTGTTTTATTTTCACAAGAGTAACAGGAAACAACGGACCACAATAATTATTGTGCAATTTCTCCAGAGTACACTGATACCACATAAGTCGGGGAAAACTATTCTTTGGGCGCACGGCAGGGAGAGAATGAGCACAGTTTGACTTTTTTTAACGCAAATTTGGCTGGAAGAGAGAGCAGACGCCATGGTCACATTTAGAGAGCCCGTGATGTGCCTAAACAGTGGAAACCCCCCCAAAATAGAACAAATTTCAGAAACTACACCCCGCCCAAGGAATTTATCTACACCATGTCCCAAATTATTATGCAATTGGATTTAAGTGTCATAAAGGTTTAATTGTTTTGTTTATTAAATAAACTCGTGGTTGGTATTGTGTCTCAGGGCTCAATGGATCACTGAAATCAATCTTAAACACATGTGATAATTAGTTTCCAGGTGATTCTAATTAAAGGAAAACTACTGAAAAATGATGTTCATCATACTGTGAAGAGATTTGTGACTCAAACAGAGAACAGACAGAGTTCATGCAGATAAAGGCATAACAAGAAAGGTTTCTGCCAGACAAATTCATTGGATTAAGAGCAGCTGCCAAAATGCCATTACAAAGCAGCAAACAGTTATTTGAAACTGCTGGTGCCTCTGGAGTCAAACCTCAAGGTGGAGGATCCTTCAAAGGCTTGCTGTGGTGCATAAACCTACTATTCGGCCACCCCTAAACAGTGTTCACAAGCCGAAACGGTTGCAGTGGGCCCAGACATACATGAAGACTAATTTCCAAACAGTCTTGTTTACTGATGAATGTCGAGTAACCCTGAATGGTCCAGATGGATGGAGTAGTGGATGGGGTCACCATGTCCCAACAAGGGTGCAACATCAGCAAGGAGGTGGAGGAGTCACGTTTTGGGCAGGAATCATGGGGAAACAGCTGGTAGGGCCCTTTAAGGTTCCTGAAGGTGTGAAAATGATCTCTGCAAAGTATATAGAGTTTCTGACTGACAACTTTCTTCCATGGTATAAAAAGGAGAAACGTGCCTTCAGGAGCAAAATCATCTTCATGCATGACAACGCACCATCTGATGCTGCAAAGAATACCTCTGAGTCATTGGCTGCTATGGGCATACAAGGAGATAAACTCATGGTGTGGCCACCATCTTCCCCTGACCTCAACCCCATAGAGAACCTTTGGAGTATCATCAAGCAAAAGATCTATGAGGGTGCGAGGCAGTTCACATCAAAACAGCAGCTCTGGGAGGCGATTCTGACTTAATGCAAAGAAATACAAGCAGAAACCATACAAAAACTCACAAGTTCAATGGATGCAAGAATTCTGAAGGTGATATCAAAGAAGGGTTCCTATGTTAACATGTAACTTGGCCTGTTAGGAGGTTAAAACATATAAAATGTTTAGAAATTCTACTGTGCCTAATAATTTGGAACAGTGCAGTATGAGTTTTTATTCATTTTGGAGATTATACTGTTATCATTGGGAGGTTTCTTCAATAAAATTCGATGTATACTCTAACGGGTGATGACTTATTAGACTGACTTTCATTTGCACCGATCATTTAGGAAGATCCGAGAAAAATATAATTTGCAAAATAATTTGGAACATGGTGTAGTACATAAGGGGGCAAACCAGGGGTGTTATTAGATGGCACCAGGATGGGCTACTCATACTTTGTGAGGGGGCACACTGGATGCTACTACCATTTCTTTGTCTACAATGTGACTAGCGACCATCTCTCAGAACTGAATATGGTTCTTGCAGTAAGGTTGGGGATCCCAGCTCTAGATGGTGACTCTTTTGGGCCCCGTGCACAATGGGTGGTTCTCAGTCGAATGATGGTTCGGCCTACAGGTATTTCTCCCGACAACCTTCATATACAGCTCACCCTGCTGGGTGCTCCAGTGTTTTCTACGAGAGACGCTGTCAGACTGCAATGATGGCAGCTTAGCTCATAGACAACAAAACGAGCAACAGCCCAAAATCGGACATGCCGGATCATTTTTCTTCTCTGACGTCATCTGTCGCGGGTGAGTTGGGAGGTCCCAATACACAGACTACATTAGACTAGATATCAACAGGTTCGCCCGATGTTTGTATAATGTGTATGTGGGGCTTTTGACTCCAGTGTACCCCTTCAGAAATATTGCTAAGGCAGAGGCAACATGGGCCATTTCCCAAACCCAAACTTAACTTTAGCAACATAGTGTCATGCAAAACAAACAAGCATGCTTTCTTAGCTTTAGCATAAGGCTATGATCACGTAACTTTTTTTGCACTTTTTTCTGCTTGAGAAGAATGTAGAATTATGGCAAGACAAGTGCAACTTTAATTCTGCATATTTTTGGTAAATTTCTTATGAGGTTAAGGATGAATATTTTTGTTGATAACTAGAGTTCGTAGCACCTGGTCCACTGGCTACATGGGTAATGTGTGGTGACTGGACGTGAGCCTACGAAACCATCTCCTACCTGATGACATCCCCAGCTCCTGTCCTGATTACAAATACTTCAAAGACAGCACACATCCAATTTGTTTTATATACATCATGGCTTAATGCTTCTATCTCCCAAATTGGATGTGTCCTGTCCTGATTAGCTGGCCTGAAGCAACATCATCGATGTGGTGTGGTACACGTGACATCCCCCCCAGGTCGGATAATCTAAAGAAGAGCCGTGGATGCCGTCAGGTAAGTGGATGTTCTCAGGGCTCCAGTCTAGAGGCCACAGATTACCGACATGGCTGATGGACTTGGTCCAGCAAATCGATTTGCACCAACTACCGCTATCCCATTTTGATCTCCATGAAGATAAACTGTAGTAAAAACGCTGAAATAATTAACTGAATCCCTTAAAAACCAACCACAGGTCAAAAGGTGCAAGCAGTATAATGAATGATACATAACTGGAATCAGGTTGTCTGCCACTACATCGTGCTGCTTCAGATTACATAGCAACAACTTGCTGACAAATTTCCTTTAAGGCCCAATTTTTTCAGTAGTATTTCAAACCCCAAACTATTTATAAGCACATGTAGCTCTTTCATAGACAAATCCTGCAATACCTTTACATGGCCGGTCTGTCCTTCCATTACTGAGGAATCAGCATTTTCATTGACATACAAATGAGGCTGAAGAGCTATGGTAGATCTGAAGCCTCTGTCACTCCAGCTCTATTCTGCCTCTTCCTGCTTGACTGACAACCTATTTGCTGTGTGAGTTCAGGCAAAGGAACCGTCAATCAGGCAGGAGGAGGAGGGGAATAGAGCTGGAGTGACAGAGACTTCAGATCTACCATAGTCCTTCAGCCTCATTTGCATATCAATCTAAACGCTGATTTCTTGGTAACGGACTGCAGGCAAAGAATCTGTTAATCAAGCAGGAGGAGCCAGCGGTGGGCGAAGAGTAGAGCTGGAGTGATAGAGGCTTCAGATCTACCATAGTCATTCAGCCTCATTTGCATATTAATTCAAATGCTGATTTCTCAGTAATGGAGGAAAGGACTATTGCTATTTCTGGACTTGTCTATGAAAGAGCTATATGTGCATATAAATAGTTTTGAGGGAGGGGGTTAAATCCTGCTAACAGATTCCCTTTAATTTTGTCACACTAAATAATGCAATGAAAACCTTTTTTGGCAACTCCATGTAAAAAGCTTAAAATTTCAGACAAGAGGCTCGTATTTCACCATTAAGTTAATGGAAAGCTACTTTTTTTTCTATCTATTAATCCTTAAATCTTGTTAAAGGTCTGGAAGGAAATGTAGCCCTTACGGCAGTCGGGGTGATAAATAAAAGATTAAATGTCGCCTTTTCTTCGGATGACGTTTATTTTTCTTTGCTAATGCACATTCTATTTTTTTTTTTTTACAGCACAATATGTTGATAGGTTTAATGGTAGATGATAATGCTGCGGTCGGGGGTTAGAAAGTGGGACCCCGCAGCAGGAAAAGGTCCAGTTGCCAAAATCTGTGATCAAGCAATGAGTCACTTGTGCCTCTGCATTGTTTTTTGTTTTTTTTTGTATTACAATTGGGGGTATATGGAAATTTAGAAGAACAAGACATCCACAAGTATAAAAAAAAAAGCAATAAGAAGGTCGACCTGTTCCCGTATAGTGTGAGTCTCGGAGAGGGCAATCACTTCCTCTTCCAAATCAAATTAAGGTTGCAGACAGTTATCCCATTATCCTGCGGCTGCAACTGTTCCCTAGAGGAGTAACGAGAACTGCTCTTCACAGGGGGCTACACAAACCTTCCAAGACCTCTGGACCTTCCAACAACACATGGAACAGCAAACAGGTTGTAAAGGCAGTGGCAAGAGAGGGGCTGTTATGGGGATTGTTATCTGCATGAACTGATTTTTTTTCCCCCTCAAAGAAACACAAAAATCTTAAACAGTTTGCAGTGAGGCTTCTGATCTGTATTCTCTCTTTATAATTTAATTATGAGATAGCAGAAATTCAGTCGTTTGTGGTTTCTGAAGTGGCGCGCTGACAGATCGTACTGTTGGGAGCTCAGTCTCCAAATAACAGTCAGTGGTCTCAGGGTAAAAATCACAAACTGGAAGGTGGATCCTTAGACAGGGCAGTAGGAGGCATTATGGAGGACAAGATATATAACATGGGGCACAGCCAGAAGAATATACTGTCATGGTTAGGACATGGTTAATGTCCTGTTCTCTCAGGATTAATTTTGCTGGTCTCCCTTTGGATCTGGGAGGGGTATTTATACTCACTCCAGACTAGGATTCCTTGTCAGCTATACTTATGTCTTGTCTGTGTGCCTGATCCATGGAGTGTGTGCTCAGGTTGCAATTGTGTTCCCTGCTCTCCGTGCGTTACGCTGCTCGTTTGTTCTTTTTTGATTTCTGCCCTCTGGCTTCTCTTCTGACAATCCCCTGTCTCTCCCCTTTTGGTACTTCGTGATCCCCTGGTTCTGATCTTAGCTTGTTTGACTATTCTCCTGTGTGTATCGTCTCCTCTGCACCCTGGCATCTGGCTCTGCCCTCAACCAACTCCCACTCTGTCGCATGGTTCAGGTCCTGCTTGTTACCTGGTTAGTAACCTGGCGTTTTGCTCAGCTCCCTTGCTGCTGTGTGCAGCTCTCCCCGCAGCAATAATACCCGGGAGCCGTGACATATACTAGGTGGATATATTATTATTAAAATATGTATCAATATTTCAAAGCTAAAAGATGTCCAGTAGAAATCACGGAATAAAGCTTGGGGCGATCATCTTCTTAAACTTCCTACAAATGAATTTGCAGTGCGCCACAGAGATATTCTGGATTATCAGATGGCCATACATGTTAGATTTATGTCGGTCAAACTCGCCAATATCAACCGATTTGGCCAATGGTGTAAAGTGTAAGTGGGAGACGGCAGACTAATGGTCGGGAGAGATGTTGATCGCAATGTGTCCGATTTCAGACTGCCGATCGAATTGTTCTTCCTGAAATAATAACCCAACACACCTTTTAATCGGTGGCTTTCTCATAGAGAATACAGGAGCTCTCGGCCAAGAGACTGATCCTCTGTATGGAAGCGTCGGCTAAGATGGCTATCAGACAAACTTTCTTATGGTCACCTAATATGGCTTGCAAAATTCTGGCCTCGATGAATCAGGGAGGCAGAGGCACTACTATTTCTTGTGAGATAATATATGATATGATAATAGTTATTATTAGTCATCAATCTCCGCTGAGGGGAGGAACAATAGACCTGTCATAAATCCTGTGCCTACTAAAGATAGTGAGTTACAGGAGTTTGGCCAAAGATTGTAAAGTTTCTTTTTCTTTTTTTATTGTGTTTATCTATGATCACGCAATAAATATTGGGAGCTCAATCTGCGCATTCATGATCCATGGAGATGCATGATTTCCATAGATACTACAATCTCAGTTTATAAAGAAGCACTCCTCCTCCTCCTCCCATCAAAGTTCTCATCCTCGTAAGATATTTCAATAATCATATTACACAGCACTGTGTACTTACAATTGCATCATATTATACAGCACTGTGTACTTACAATTGCTCATTTTGCCTTTCTACCCAGATAATTCTTCTCTTTTTCATTATGTCTATGAGATCACATCATTATAAACTGACGAGCTGAATCCTTCTAAACTTTATGTAGAAACAGGAGGTTAAATTTCTCTGTATTGAGTGGTAAGTCACTGGAAAAGTCTACGGCAGGTGGAGAAGGGAGCAGATCGGTCAGGAGGCGAAGAGGGGAATGCAGGGACAAGAGACTTCCTATTTCTACATAGAGCAGAGAAATTAGAACAATTATCTGGATAGAAAGGCAAAATGAGCAATTGTAAGTACACAGTGCTGAATAATATGATGATTGCAATATACAAAGAGGATACAAACTTGGATGGGAGGAGCAGGAGAGCTTTTTTAAGTACCACCTTCCTTCAGAATTTAGTTTAGAATTTTTGGCAACATCCTGATTTCATTGCTCCAATGTTTGTTGGGTGGTCTGGAAGTCACTTCTGAATACAAGTCTATGACAACCAGAGCAAGGCCAGAACGAGGCTCTCATAGACCTACACTGAGAGCTTGTGACCGTTAGCTCTGACTTCTGGTCAGGCAGAAGCTACGGTCACAAGAAGACGGAGTGGGACTGGGAAGAGAAGACGACGGCGGCTGGTAATTTTTTTTACTACAGGCAAAGAATAAACATTAGTGATACCATTTTGGGGTTAATTAAAAAAACACTGGAGTAGTGCTTCAAAAAAAGCTGTGAGTCTTGGACCGGTTTCACACATCCAGAATTCATGGTCCATGTGCAGACCACGATGTCAAGCCCGGAGAAAGGTCTCATGACCCAAACTCAACAATCTCTGTATATATGAAGTTGTTGAGTTCAGTTCAAGAGATCAGCGACTGATCCAGACATCATGGTCCTTACTCAGAGGCATAAAAGTGGCAACAACACCATATTCATTTTGCGAACTAATATATCCAGCTAGATTAGAACATAGTTCAAATAGCATCTCACTCTTTGGGAGGACCCTCTATGTTCATGCATTACAATAGGCAGTGTGTAATACCACATCTTCCCAGTGGTGGCACTGCAGGGAAAAGTATCAAGTCCAAGAAGCAGGATCGCCAGCGATAAGCTTACTGTCAGGAAATACTTCATACTAAAAGATTTCCAAAATTTCCAACCCATTCAAGTGTACATTAATTGTATCCAAGTCTATATTATCTAAATATTAAGGCTATGTGCACACTTTGCGGCGTCCTCTGCGGGTTCTCCCGCAGCGGATTTGATAAATCTGCAGGGCAAAACCGCTGCGGTTATCCCTGCAGATTTATCGCGGTTTGTTTTGCGGTTTCCGCTGCGGGTTTACTCCTATGCTATTGATGCTGCATATGCAGCAATATGCAGCATCAATAGTAATGTTAAAAATAATAAAACATGGTTATATACTCACCCTCTGACGTCCCGATCTCCTCGGCGCTGCACGCGGCGGTCCGGTTCCAAAGATGCTGTGCGAGAAGGACCTTCGTGACGTCACGGTCATGTGACCGCGACGTCACGGTCATGTGACCGTGACGTCACCGCAGGCCCTGCTCGCACACCAACCCTGATACCGGACGGCCGCGTGCAGCGCTGAGAGGTGAGTATATCATTATTTTTTATTTTAATTCTTTTTTTTTTACACAAATATGGTTCCCAGGGCCTGGAGGAGAGTCTCCTCTCCTCCACCCCGGGTACCATCTGCACATTATCCGCTTACTTCCCGCATCGTGGGCACAGCCCCATGCGGGAAGTTAGCGGATCAATGCATTCCTATGGGTGCAGAATCGCAGCGATTCTGCACAAAGTGACATGCTGCGGAATGTAAACTGTTGCGTTTCTGCGTGGTTTTTCCCGCAGCATGTGCACAACAGATTGCTGTTTCCATAGGGTTTACATGTAAATGTAAACGCTATGGAAACTGCTGCGGACCCGCAGCATCAAAATCGCCGTGGATCCGCGGTAAAACCCGCAAAGTGTGAACATGGCCTAATTGTAATTATTATTACTTTAATTATGCGCATTCCAACCCAATCTACGATTATACTGCACATTTTATCAGAAAAATAAAAACAGGAAGGAGTTAAATAAATGTAAATAACAAGTAACCTTTGCAAAAACAACCAATGAGTATAAAAAAAAATAATTAAAAAAAATAATAAAAAACCTTCCACCCCCAAACACAGCGTGTCACAGATCAAAGAGCTGTTACCTTCCCCGGCCTGTATATTCTGCAGCCCATGTACCCGAGCTTTGATGTATTAATTAAGAGTCCTTCAGTAGCAGGTGTCATCGATACAACCGCAAGCAAAATTGTTCCAACTTTGTCTTAGCAAATGAAAAGCATTTAACTAACGGCATCACTCGGCCCATTTTGCTGGAGAGCATTAGGAATTGAATAAAAGCAACGGCGGCTGGTCTCTGAGCACAATAAGAATATGCAGGAACAGAGGAGCCTGATTAATATTGAGTTATTCTACACAATTTGCCTGGGAAATTGGGTGAGAAGAAAAGACCTTGAAAGGAAAGAACACTGGAATAACAGGACAGCAAGAAGTACCCTCGTGCGTCTACGAATAGTACATAGAATATGCAAGAATTATAAATATTTATACGTAATGTGAAAAAAAAAAAAAGAGAGAGCGGCAAACTTTTCATTAATAAAGCATAAATTATATAGGGAAGGAGTTCAAGCCTTAAACACTTGTGTCTTTCTGCTATCCTGGTGTATTTTAGGGCTTTCAGCTGAACGGTGCTCTTTTTTAAAAATTTGTTTCACGTTTATTAAAATCGAATTGTGAACGCAAAGATCCCTGACTTATCTTTGCTGTGGAAATTGTAGTATAACATATATTATTAAAGTGCAGTTTGCAGATTTCTTGCATTTAAAAAAAAAAAGTCGGAGCAGTTTATTGTGCTTCTCAAGGAGAAAATTACATTCTAAGTTCTTAAAGGGAATACATAATTTTATATATTTATATTTTTATATTTATTATATTTTTTTTTCTAGCCTTATTTGTTTATTGCTCTTTCTTATGTTTGCATGGTAATGGTGGGAAATAGCTTACTAGAGTTGCTATACGGCAAGCAACTGGCAAGCTAGGCGAGGCCAGCAGCACAAAGAATACTCTTTAAATCATTCCCGCCAGAGATTTTTTTCTTCTGCACCGAAAAAATGTACCGAAAAATGGGAAAAGAGGATGAAATGGTGAAAAAAAACACCACAATACTGCCACCATTTTTTGGATTTTGCTTTCACGTCGTTCATTATGCGGTAAAAATGGCCATGAAACACAGACAGTAAAATTATGGAGATAAAGAACTTGAATGTGTGTATACAGTATATACAGTCATGGCCAAAGGTTTTGGCACCCTTGAAATTGTTCCAAAAAATGAAGTATTTCTCCCAGAAAATGAATACAATTACACATGTTTGTTATACACAGGTTTATTTCCTGTGTGTGTTGGAACACCACAAAAAACAGAAAAGGCAAAATGGACATAATTTCACACAACCTCAAAAATGAGCGGGACAAAATTGTTGGCCCCCTCAACTTACTATTTGGTTTCATACCCTATAGAATAAATAACAGCAATCAATTGTTTCCTATAACCATCTACAAGCTTCTTACACCAGTCAACTAGAATTTTTTGTACCTCTCTTCTGTTGCAAACTGCTCCAGGTCTCTCATATTTGAAGGTGACTTCTCCCAACAGCAATTTTAAGATCTCGCCACAGATGTTCAATGGGTTTTAGATCCGGACTCATTGCTGGCCGCTTCAGAACTCTCCAGTGCTTTGTTTCCATCCATTTCTTGGGGCTTCTTGCGTTATGTTCGGAGTCATTGTCCTACTAGAAGACCCATGACCTAGGATGCAAACCCAGATTTCTGACACTGGGCACTACATTGCAACCAAAAAAATCCTTTTGTAATCTTCAGATTTCATGATGCCTTGCCCACATTCAAGGCACCCAGTGCTAGAGGCAGCAAAACAACCCCAAACATCTTGGACCTCCACCATATTTGACTGTAGGTACTGTGTTCTCTTCTTTGTAGGCTTCTTTCTGTTCTCGGTAAACATTAGAATGATTGGCTTTATCAAAAAGCTCTACCTTGGTCTCATCTGTCCCCAAGACACTTTCCCAGAAGGAGTTTTGGATTACACAAGTACATTTTTTTATTTGGCAAATGGCTGTCTTCCTAGGCCTCCTGCCATAGCGTTTCATTTAACTAAAATGTCAACAGATAGTTTGCGCTGCCACTGATGCACCTGCAGGACAGCTTGAATTTCTTTGGAACTTGATTGGGGCTACATATCCACCATCCGGACTATCCTGCGTTCCAACCTTTCATCAACTTTTCTCTGCCATCGACGTTCGTGAAGATTTGCTACACAGTGCCAGAAGTTGTAAACTTCTTGATTATGTTGTGCACCGTGGTAACATTAGCATCAATATCTCTGGAGATGGACTTGTAACCTTGAGATTGTTGATATTTTTCAACAATTTTGTTCCTCGGACAATTCTCTTCTCTTTCTGTTATCCATGCTTAGTGTGGCACACACAGACACAATGCAAAGATTGAGTCAACTTCTCTCCTTTATATCTGGTTTCAGGTATGATTTTCATATTGCCCACATGGAGTTTTGGTGAAATTATGTCCAATTTGCCCTTATTTCTCTGTTTTTTGTGTTGTTCCAACACACAAAGGAAATAAACGTGTATAACAAAACATGTGTAATTGTGATAATTTTCTGTGAGAAATACTTCATTTTCTGGAACTATTTCAAGGGTGTCAACAATTTTGGTCATGAGTGAGTGTGTGTGTGTGTGTGTGTGTGTGTGTGTGTGTGTGTGTGTGTGTGTGTGTGCGTGTGTGTGTGGTGTGTGTGGTGTGTGTGTGGTGTGTGTTTGTGTGTGTATTTAAAACTTTTTTAACCCCTTCATGACTTTACAATTTTCCATTTCTCATTTTTTCCTCCCCATATTCCAAGAGCCATAAGGTGAAACTGACCTGACAGTGTGATTCTCCAGGTCAGCACGACAATGCGGATACCAAACATTCATAGTTTTTTTTTATAGCTCGGACTTTTACGAATTTACGAACGTAACGATATCAAATATGAGCATTTAAAAATGTTTTATTTTTATTGGGGCAAAAGGGGTGTGATTTGAACTTTTGTGTTGTATTTTTTTCATATTTTTAGTCCCCTTAAGGGACTTGAAGCTGTGATCATCTGATTGCTTGAACTATACACAGCTCTGCATCAGCATTGCTATGCACAGTGAAAATCACAAGGGGTCATCAGTAGACCCTTGACTGTCATGACAACCCATTAGCTCCCTGCGATCATGTGACAAGGGCGCCGATGGGCGGGATGAATGATGTGCTTCTGGCCAGCGCATGCAAAATCCTGCTGCCAGTGACTGACAGTGAGATATAATTGGTTAACAGCCACGGGTGGAACTAAGGGGTTAACGACAGAGATTGGAGTGCTGTTACATTCAGATGTCGGCTGTATAACACCTTCACCTGCTCCATACACCTGCACCTGCAAGTGTCGTGCATCTACAGCGGATGACAGGAAGTGGAAAAAACAGATTATCGATGCACAACTTCATTCATTTATGTAAAATACCCTCTTTGATGAGATTATTTATATGTATATTATGTAACGCAGTAACAAATATGGTATTTTCATCTTCATCTAAATAGTGTAATTTGTATAATTAGAATGCATTTATCATCCACGGTGCTGTGTATATCAATGACGTATTCTTAACCTGTAAGTGAAAAGTCTAGTAAGTGCTCTATTTTAGGTTTCTCGCTTCCACTTTTAAATGTGATAAATGTGACAATGTTGGAAGACATTCTTTCGCAGCTTCTTGCATTTCATACAAGTTGCTTTTCATTTGAAGAAAACAAAATAATTTTTGCAATTTGAAGGGGCTGTCGGGCCTTAAAAAGAAAATTGAAAAAAAGCATAGAATGCTATAAAAATAAGTCATAATTACCTTACTGATCACATGGTGATCTGTTTCCAATGTACCCTGGTCCCACGCCTGACTCTGTACTGTACTTCCATATACTGTCATGGCCGAACGTATTGGCACCCTTGAAATTGTTCCAGAAAATGAAGTATTTCTCCCAGAAAATTATTGCAATTACACATGCTTTGTTACATACATTTATGTCTGCAGTGTGATCCTATAAGTGTGTCCTAGAAGTGTGGATTAATTTAGAATTAAAACCAGAGAGATGTATACAGACTGTGCCCTGCTACCTGCCACCATCGCACTCTAACAAGCATCTCTATTCTTCCGACAGGTATGTTCATCCACCCAGCTCTCCTGCTGTCTGTCTATGAAGTGCACATAGTACATCACCCAGCCTTGCAAATAGACTTGCCTCTGCACCTAGCTTCCACTTGGTATGTTCATGCACCCAGCTCTCCTGCTGTCTGTCTATGAAGTTCACATAGTACATCACCCAGCTTTGCACATAGACTTGCCTCTGCACCTAGCTTCCACTTGGTATGTTCATCCACCCAGCTCTCCTGCTGTCTGTCTATGAAGTGCACATAGTACATCACCCAGCTTTGCACATAGACTTGCCTCTGCACCTAGCTTCCACTTGGTATGTCTTTCAACTAACCCCAGCTTTACCCACCCCATCACCCGTGTTATTTATGACCTTACTTACTCTGGCTTGATTGTATTCATCTGGTCCAATCTTAATTCTCTGACCAAGATGAACAGAGACCACTCCTCTCTGCTTCACACCTGAATGCACTTAGTTATACATATATTGCATAGCTCAAGTCTGCAATGATTTCAGTCTGCAGTGTGATCCTGTAAGTGTGCTCTAGAAGTGGGTATTAATTTAGAATTAAAACCAGAATTGAACCAGAAGGGAACTGAAGGTAACTGGCCAGTCACTGTAAACAATGTTTCTGTTTGTTATCACTTTCACCCCTATAATCCTTCACTTTCTGCTAACTCCCCTGATCCCTACACCAAGTAAGGAACTGTTCATCTCTTCTTCAATCCTCCCCATCCATCTCACCTCCTCCTCAGAACTGTTCCTTAACCTACAATCCTGTCTCCAAACACAGACAGCCCCCTCATGCCCTCTCCTACTCCCACCTGCTAACACTTTCTCTGCTCCTTCTCACTGTTGGTGATATCTCTCCAAATCCTGGTCCTCCTCACCACATTCCCACAGTCATTTCTACCTCCCATCCAAGCTCTATCACAACCTTCCGTAACCTCTCTAACCTTATACCCATTCACCCAGCCCCCGCTTCCCCAGTCCCACTAACAGGAGCTCTGTGGAACGTTCGCTCTGTCTGCAACAAGCTTTCCTACATCCATGATCTTTTTGTTACTACCAAACTTTCCTTCCTCGCCATCACCGAAACCTGGCTCACCCCTTCTGACACAGCCTCCCCTGCTGCACTTTCGTATGGTGGCTTCCACCTTTCTCACACCCCCTGCCCCAGCAGCAAACATGGCAGAGGAGTTGGTCTTCTCCTGTCAGATACCTGCTCCTTCACCCCAATCCCACTGCCACCCTCTGTTACCCTCCCTTCCTTTGAGGTGCACTCTGTTCGCATCTACTCCCTCTCCAACCTCCAACTGGCTGTCATCTACCGACCCCCAGGGCCAGCCACCACCTTCTTTGACCACTTCACCACCTGGCTACATTTCCTTTCTGCGGACATCCCTACTATCATCATGGGCGACTTCAACATCCCCATTGACACTTCCCTCTCAGCTGCCACTAAACTTCTCTCACTTCTTCCTTCGGCCTCACTCAATGGTCTTCTACAGCCACCCACAAAGATGGCCACACACTGGACCTCATCTTCACCTGCCTCTGCTCCCTATCTAACCTCTCTAACTCACCTCTTCCTCTCTCTGACCACAACCTTCTCACATTCTCTTCCCTCTCCACTCCATGTCTACAATCCCCACCCCACAAACTCTCACACCCTCGCAGAAATCTTAAACACCTTGACCTACACTCATTCTCTGAATCCCTCCTCCCTCTCACAGATATAAGTTCCTTACACAATGTGGATGACGCTGCCGCTCTATATAACACAATAGCTGTAGCTTTGGAAATTGCTGCCCCACTTACACATACCAAAGCTCGCAAAATCAACAGACAGCCCTGGCACACCAGCCTGACCAAAGAACTGAGGTGAGCTTCCAGGGCTGCTGAGCGCAGATGGAAAAAATCCCACTCCAACAAGCACTTCATCGCATTCAAACAGTCCCTCACTACTTTCAAGACCACACTTGCCACAGCTAAACAAACCTACTTCTCATCTCTCATATTCTCCCTGTCTCACAACCCTAAACAGTTATTCAACAACTTCAACTCTCTCCTCCGTCCCCCAGCACCTCCTCCCTCCCCACTCATCTCAGCTGAAGACTTTGCCTCATTTTTCAAGCAGAAGATTGATAACATCAGAGACAGTTTTGGTCAACAACCCCCAGAGCCCTTCCTCCCGACTTCCCAGCCCTCCACCTGCAAAACCAACTTCTCCACCATTACAGAAGATCGACTCTTCACTCTACTCTCAAGATCACATCTCACCACCTGTGCACTTGACCCGATCCCATCCCACTTCATCCCAAACCTCACCACAGTCATCATCCCAACCCTAACCCATCTCTTCAACATATCACTAACAACTGGTGTTTTCCCCTCAAGCTTTAAACATGTCTCCATCACACCTACCCTCAAAAAGCCCTCTCTTGATCCATCCTCTGTATCTAGCTATCGCCCTATATCACTTCTCCCCTATGCCTCAAAACTACTGGAACAACACGTCTACCTTGAACTGTCCTCCCATCTCTCTTCTTGCTCCCTCTTCCACCGCTTACAATCTGGCTTCCGGTCACACCACTCCACTGAAACTGCCCTAACTAAGGTCACCAATGACCTCTTAACCGCCAAGAGCAAGCGACACTACTCTGTCCTCCTCCTCCTGGACCTGTCGGCTGCCTTTGACAGTGGATCATTCCCTATTATTACAGACCCTCTCATCCCTTGGCATCACAGACTTGGCCCTATCCTGGATCTCATCATACCTAACAGACCGGACATTCAGCGTCTCCCACTCACACACCACCTCCTCACCTCGCCCCCTATCTGTCGGTGTCCCACAGGGTTCAGTCCTAGGGCCCCTGCTCTTCTCCATTTACACCTTTGGCCTGCGACAGCTCATAGAATCTCATGGCTTTCAGTATCATCTTTATGCTGATGACACACAGATCTACATCTCTGGACCAGATATCACCTCCCTACTAACCAGAATCCCTCAATGTCTATCCACTATTTCATCCTTCTTCTCCACTAGATTTCTGAAACTTAACATGGACAAAACAGAATTCATCATCTTTCCCCCATCTCACGTGACCCCCCCCCCCAACAAACCTATCCATTACAGTAAATGGCTGCCCACTCTCCCCAGTCCCACAAGCTCGCTGCCTCGGGGTAATCCTTGACGCTGATCTCTCCTTCAAACCACATATCCATGCCCTTTCCACTTCCTGCCGACTTCAACTCAAAAATATTTCACGAATCCGTTCATTCCTCAACCAAGAATCTGCAAAAACCCTAGTCCATGCCCTCATCATGTCCCGGCTCGACTACTGTAACCTCCTGCTCTGTGGCCTCCCATCTAACACGCTCGCACCCCTCCAATCTATTCTAAACTCCGCTGCTCGACTAATCCACCTGTCCCCCCGCTATTCCCCGGCTTCTCCCCTCTGTCAATCCCTTCACTGGCTCCCCATTGCCCAGAGACTCCAGTACAAAACCCTAACCATGACGTACAAAGCCATCCACAACCTGTCTCCTCCATACATCTGTGACCTCGTCTCCCGGTACTTACCTACACGCAGCCTCCTATCCTCACAAGACCTCCTTCTCTACTCCCCTCTTATCTCCTCTTCCCACAATCGTATACAAGATTTCTCTCGCGTATCACCCCTACTCTGGAACCCTCTACCACAACACATCAGACTCTCGCCTACCATCGAAACCTTCAAAAAGAGCCTGAAGACCCACCTCTTCCGACAAGCCTATAACCTGCAGTAACCACCGATCGACCAAACCGCTGCATGACCAGCTCTACCTCGCTTACTGTATTCTCACCCATCCCTTGTAGATTGTGAGCCTTCGCGGGCAGGGTCCTCTCTCCTCCTGTACCAGTTATGACTTGTATTGTTGAAGATTATTGTACTTGTTTTTATTATGTATACCCCTCCTTACATGTAAAGCGCCATGGAATAAATGGCGCTATAACAATAAATAATAATAATAATAATTTCCTTTGTGTGTATTGGAACAACACACACACAAAAAAGAACAGAATAAAAAAGGGAAATTGGACAGTTTGCACAAAACCCCAAAAATGGGCTGGACAAAATTGTTGGCACCATTCCATAATTGCAGGTAAACAACTCTGTTTCAAGCATGTGATGCTCGTTCAAACTCACCTGTGGCAAGTAACAGGTGTAGGCAAAATGAAAATCACACCTGAAACCAGATAAAAATAGGAAAAGTTGGCTCAATCTTAGCATTTTGTGTCTGCGTGTGCCACACTAAGCATGGAGAACAGAAAGAGGAGAATAGAACTGTCTGAGGACTTGAGAACCAAAGTTGTTGAAAAATATCAACTATTTCAAGGTTAAACGTCCATCTTCAGAGATCTTAATGATCCTTTGTCCACGGTGCGTGATATAATTAAGTGCCATCTATTGTAGCTTTGTGAATGTTGCAGCAAATCACTGGCAGTCAGCAGTGGTCACATTGCTACATGTCACATGAAGGCGCTGTACTTTTCCGAAGCTGATCACATGCTGTCTAGCTACGATGGCGGAAAGTATGATTAGCAGTGGGGATGTAAGCGTTGCACCAAAAAGTGGATCAATAAGGTAAGTATGAGTTATTTTTCAATTTTTTAACACTGTAAGAGGTTTTCTTTACATGGCTGAACAAGTAATTTAATAAAACAAAATCTGAAAGGATTAAGTACTGACCACTTCACTTGGTAGATTCTGAAGGTCATCGAAGGGAGTCTCCAAAGTGTTGGTGTCTACATTTAAAACCACTGCATCTTCCAGGCTCATACCTTTTACTTTCTGAAAGAAATATCAAACAAATAAGTTGAGACATGCATAAAGCCCCACTAAAAAAAATGCACAAGTGGTACAACGCTGAAAAAAAATAGATATAAGGGGAAGATAGACAATTTAATCAGTTGATATGCCCTATAAAGTCCCCATAAAGATTAATGACCAAGAGCCATCTCTCGCTATTATCTCATTCACAAGAATCCTGGTTCAGTCTCCAAGACAGCTTACGGAAGTGGCTTATCTTCTGGGAGAAGAAACAGATATTTATCTTCCCCGACATCTTCTGGGGGGGAGGATCTTGAAGCCACCCATACATATTAGGGTACTGTCACACAGTCACACTTTGATCGCTACGACGGTACGATTCGTGACGTTCCAGCGATATCCATACGATATCGCAGCGTCTGACACGCAGCAGCGATCAGGGATCCTGCTGAGAATCGTACGTCGTAGCAGATCGTATGGAACTTTCTTTTGTCGCTTGATCACCCGCTGACATCGCTGGATCGTTGTGTGTGACAGCGATCCAGCGATGTGTTCGCTTGTAACCCGGGTAAACATCGGGTAACTAAGCGCAGGGCTGCCCTTAGTAACCCGATGTTTACCGTGGTTACCAGCGTAAACGTAAAAAAAGCCAAACAGTACATACTCACATTCCGGTGTCTGTCCTCCGGCGTCTCAGCTTCTCTGCACTGTGAGCGCCGGCCAGCCAGAAAGCGAGCACAGCGGTGACGTCTGACGTCACCGCTGTGCTTTCCGGCCGCTGTGCTTACACAGTGCAGAGAAGCTGAGACGCCGGGGGACAGACACCGGACTGTAAGTATGTACTGTTTGTTTTTTTACGTTTACGCTGGTAACCAGGGTAAACATCGGGTTACTAAGCGCGGCCCTGCGCTTAGTAACCCGATGTTTACCCTGGTTACCCGGGGACTTCGGCATCGCTCCAGCGCCGTGATTGCAACGTGTGACCGCAGTCTACGACGCTGGAGCGATACTCATACGACGCTGCGACGTCACGGATCGTGCCGTCGTAGCGTCCAAAGTGTGACTGTGTGACAGTACCCTAACAGTCTGTCAATGGTTCTGAGTCTACAAAGTTATCACTAGATATATATACAGAAATAACAAGGACTTAAACAAGCACACAGCTCAGGATAGTGAGATCCATGATTAGGAAAAAAATGCTATGGAAACGGAAGATGCTGGTGGCCAAGGGATTGAGATTCTTCAGGACCGATAAAAGCCCTATCGGGATCTGAAAGGGAGGAGGATGGAGCTCAGCAGCTAACTGCTGCATTGCACCTCTGGAGAGAGGTGACTGAGATCTTATTCATTTACTGGTCTCCTAAAATTTAACTACTGTGCACTCTCAGTGAGGCTCTAGTGGTCCAACGCCATTGAAACCAACTATACACTATATAAGGTCTCATTGCGGGATAAAATATATCAGACAGTAAAAGCAAGTTAATAGCAAACTTGCTTAATTTCATGCTATCTAACTGAAGCAGTTTCATAACACGAGAACACTCCTTTAAGAACACGCGTTAGCCACCATTTAACCACATCAACATGCCGTTTTATTGCAAATTGGCACAGTTTTCAAATGCTTTAGGGAAAAGAAATAAATGAAATCCAACTCATTGGCGAAATCACGCTAAGACAAAGCGGTTTTGACTGTAAAAGACAAGTTAGAATTGAAAGCCAATTTTTAACATCTTGCAACAAAAGAAGATATTGATGGAAGGGAAATATCCTAGGACATGTCTTAAGTTATTAGCATAAATGGAAAATAATTCCAGGCAAACAACAGACAAGATCCCAGCGCAGTGGAATCAGTAAGCCAAACTTCCGACTTCATCTCCTCAATTTCCATGACACCAACTCCACCAAAATGGGCTCAGACTCCACAGACCTGACAGGGCTGTTGAGTCGGTGAGCCAAAACTCCAACTCCTCAATTTCCATGACTCCGACTCCTCAGCCCTGCTAGATCCACTGGCATATGCCAAATGTCTGTAAACTGTTGGCAATTTGTCAATGTGATTTATGGAGCTATTCACCATATGTAGCTATCTAAAATTATTAGGCTAGGGCACCATTTCCCAAACTCCAGTCCTCATGGCCTCCAACAGATCATGTTTTAAAGATTTCCTTACTATTGTCAAGGTGATGGAATTATTATCAAGGCATCTTTTTTTACCTCTGCAAGTTAAGGAAATCCTGAAAACATGATCTGTTGGGGTTCCTGAGGACTGGAGTTTGGAAAATAACGAGCTAGGGTGATGCAGTGCCCACAAGTTTCCATGAACATTACAAAAGTATCCAAAAGATAAAAAATATACACTACCGTTCAAAAGGTTAGGGTCACCCAGACAATTTTGTGTTTTCCATGAAAACTCATACTTTTATTAATCAAATGAGTTGCCAAATGAATGTAAAATCTAGCCCAGAAATTGACAAGGTTCGAAAAAAAGATTTTTATTTGAAATAATAATGTTCTCCTTCAAGCTTTGCTTTCGTCAAAGAATGCTCCCTTTGCAGCAGTTACAGCATTGCAGACCTTTGGCATTCTAGCAGTTAATTTGCTGAGGTAATCTGGAGAAATTTCACCCCATGCTTCCAGAAGCCCTTCCCACAAGTTGGTTTGGCTTGATGGGCACTTTTTGCGTACCATACAGTCAAGCTGCTCCCACAACAGCTCAATGGGGCTGAGATCTGGTGACTGCGCTGGCCACTCCATTACAGATAGAATACCAGCTGACTGCTTCTTCCCTAAATAGTCCTTGCATAATTTGGAGGTGTGCTTTGGGTCATTGTGCTTTTGTAGGATGAAATTGGCTCCAATCAAGCGCTGTCCACAGGGTATGGCATGGCGTTGCAAACTGGAGTGATAGCCTTCCTTATTCAATATCCCTTTTACCTTGTATAAATCTCCCACTTTACCAGCACCAAAGCAACCCCAGACCATCACATTACCTCCACTATGCTTGACAGATGGCGTCAGACACTCTTCCAGCATCTTTTCAGTTGTTCTGCATCTCACAAATGTTCTTCTGTGTGATCCAAACACCTCAAACTTGAATTTGTCTGTCCATAACACTTTTTTCCAATCTTCCTCTGTCCAATGTCTGTGTTCTTTTGCCCATATTTATCTTTTCCTTTTATTAGCCAGTCTCAGAGATGGCTTTTTCTTTGCCACTCTGCCCTGAAGGCCAGCATCCCGGAGTCGCCTATTCACTGTAGACGTTGACACTGGAGTTTTGCGTGTACTATTTAATTAAGCTGCCAGTTGAGGACCTGTGAGACGTTGATCGCTCAACTACAGACTCTAATGTATTTGTCTTGTTGCTCTGTTGTGCAGCGGGGCCTCCCACTTCTCTTTCTACTCTGGTTAGAGCCTGGTTTGTGCTCTCTTCTGAAGGGAGAAATACACACCATTGTAGGAAATCTTCAGTTTCTTGGCAATTTCTCACGTGGAATAGCCTTAATTTCTAACAACAAGAATAGACTGTCGAGTTTCACATGAAAGTTCTTTTTTTCTGGCCATTTTGAGAGTTTAATGGAACCAACAAATGCAATGCTCAAAATTCTCAACTAGCTCAAAGGAAGGTCAGGTTTATAGGTTCTCTAATCAGCTAAACTGTTTTCAGCTGTGCTAACATACTTGCACAAGGGTTTTCAAGGGTATTCTAACCATCCATTAGCCTTCTTACACAGCTAGCAAACACAAAGTAGAATAAGAACACTGGAGTGATGGTTGTTGGAAATGGGCCTACACTTATGAAGATAGATGGTGGCCCGATTAACGTATCAGGTATTCTAGAAAATGTAGGTAGTATATAGCACAGGATACGTACTATATTGCACAGTGATGTAGTATATAACACAACCGACGTAGTATACAACATAGCTACGTAGTATATAACAGAGCTAAATAGCTACATAGTATGTAACACAGCGTACGTAATATATAGCAGAGCTATGTAGTATATAACACAGCCACGTAGTATATAACATAGCCACGTAGTGTATTGCACAGGTATGTAGTATATTTGTCAGCCACGTAGTATATAACATAGCCACGTAGTATATTGTATTGCCACGTAGTATATTGCACAGGCACGTAGTATATTGCACAGCCACATAGTATATAACACAGTCACACAGTGAATTGCACAGCTACGTAGTGTATTGCACAGCTATGTAGTATATTGGTCAGCCATGTAGTATATAGCAGAGTCACGTAGTATACAACATAGCCACGTAGTATATTGTAGAGGCACGTAGTATATTGCATAGCTATGTAGTATATTGCACAGCCACGTAGTATATAACAGAGCCACGTAATATATTGCAGTCGACGTAGTATATAACAGAACCAACACAGCCACATAGTATATTGCACAGCTACGTAGTATATAACACAGAGATGTAGTATATAACAGAGGCCACGCAGTATGTAACACAGCCCACATAGTATCCTGGATTGCCTCGTACCTTTCCAACCGCACAATCAGTGTTTCCCACTCCCACACTATCTCCTCATCCCGCCCTCTCTGTTGGAGTCCCCCAAGGCTCTGTTCTAGGACCCCTACTCTTCTCAATCTATACACTTGGCTTGGGACAACTCATAAAGTCCCATGGATTCCAGTACCACCTTTATGTTGATGACACTCAGATCTACCTCTCTGGCCCAGATGTCACCGCTCTGCTGTCCAGAATCCCAGAGTGCCTATCAGCCATATCCTCCTTCTCCTCTCGCTTCCTCAAACTCAATGTGGACAAATCTGAACTCATCATCTTTCCTCCATCCCACAGATCTTCCTTACCTGACCTATCTATCGCAATCAATGACATCATGCTTTCCCCCGTACCAGAAGTCTGCTACCTTGGAGTAACCTTCGACTCTGCCCTGTCCTTCAAACCGCACATCCAAGCTCTTTCCACCTCCTGTCGCCTCCAGCTCAAAAATATCTCCAGAATCCGTCCTTTCCTCAACCTTCAGTCTACTAAAATGCTTGTGCACGCCCTCATCATCTCCCGCCTTGACTACTGCAACGTCCTTTTCTGCGGCCTCCCTGCTAATACCCTTGCACCGCTCTAGTCCATCCTTAACTCTGCTGCCCGACTAATCCATCTCTCTCCTCGCTACTCCTCCGCTTCCCCCTCTGCAAATCTCTTCACTGGCTCCCATTCCCTCAGCGTATCCAGTTCAAATTACTAATACTGACCTACAAAGCCATCCATAACCTGCCCCCTCCATATATCTCTGAACTAATCTCCCGATATCTTCCCTCACGTAATCTCCGGTCCTCCCAAGACCTCCTTCTCTCCTCCACACTTATTCGCTCCTCATCCAATCGCCTCCAAGACTTCTCCCGAATATCCCCCATCCTCTGGAACTCTCTGCCCCAACACGTCCGACTATCAACCACATTCAGATCCTTCAGACGGAACCTGAAAACTCATCTCTTCAGGAAAGCCTACAGCCTGCACTGACCCCGCTGCCTCCTCATCACTACCGAAGCTACCGCCTCACCAACACCGGAGCTCCTGCAACCCCCAACCTACTGTCTCCTTCCCCATAATCCTGTAGAATGTAAGCCCGCAAGGGCAGGGTCCTCGCCCCTCTGTATCAGTCCGTCATTGTTAGTTTGTTTACTGTAAGTGATATCTGTAACTTGTATGTAACCCCTTCTCATGTACAGCACCATGGAATCAATGGTGCTATATAAATAAATAATAATAATAATAATATAGCAATGTGGGCACTATATGCGTGGTTAAAAAAATACTTAAAATAAAAAATAAACATATACTCATCTTCCGAAGGCCCCTTGAAGTCCTGGAGCCTGTGTGCGATGCACGCGGCAGCTTCCGGTCCCAGGGTTGGTATGAGCGCAGGACCTGTGATAACGTCGCGGTCACATGACCGCGACATCATGGCAGGTCCTTCTCGCATACCATCCTTGGCAACGGAACCTGCCGCTTGCACTGTCAAGGACAGCGCGCGACGTTGGAAGGTGAGAATAATCTTTTTTTTAATTATTATTTGTAACATTAGATCTTTTTACAATTGATGCTGCGTACGCAGCATCAACAGTAAAAAGTTGGTCACACAGGGTTAATAGCTGCGTTAACGGAGTGCGTTACACCGTGCTCCGTTAACGCTGGCATTAATCCGATGTGAGCGCTCAGCGCTGACTGCATGGCAGTAAAGCAGCGGCCATTTCGCTGCCAGACTATGGACGTCGCTGACTGGTCGTGGGCGTTTTGCCACGACCAATCAGCGACTTGGATTTCCATGACAGACAGAGGCCGCGACCAATGAATATCCGTGACAGACAGACAGAAGGACAGACAGAAAGACGGAAGTGACCCTTAGACAATTATATAGTAGATTGCATTACAAGCCAGACGTTTGCAGCTAGAATAGTCATTTACCACATTAACAATGTATAGAGTGTATTTCTGAATCATTTAATGTTAGCTTCATTGAAAAAAACTGTGCTTTTCTTTCAAAAATAAGGAAATTTCTAAGTGACCCTAAACTTTTGAAGGCAGCGTATATATGAAGTCCAAAATTGTTGGATTGTTTATACCACTGGATGTTTGCAACTTTTCCAAAGTTTTCGATAATTCCATAATTTTACCATTACGTGCACCTAGTGTCATTGAGTCCTAAAAGTCTATTGCCATGAGCAGAAAGATGATAAGAAAAAGCAGCAAAACGAGGAGTGTGCCAAGAGGGGCAAAGTAGAAAAAGCAGCAGGAGAAGCTACAATCACAAAGAAACGATAGCAACCGTCTTTGCTTTTATCAGCATGTGAACGAGGGTAAAGAGATGGTCGGCATATTGCAAAACCACAATATAGAAACAGGAAATTCTAAGTGTCCTGAGCCAGATATATGGTAGACGTCATTTTAGAATGAGTTCCACATTACTGTACTTCCTCAGCAGTTCATATAAAGTGATATAAATTATGTGAGATAAGACGTCTCTTTTTGTTTCAAGTCACAGAATAATACATTTCAGAAGTTGGACAAGATTCACAAAATTTCAATTTACAGCTGTGAAAAATGTGCAACTCATTCTTGTATATTGCTCGTGTGAAGAAGTCAGCAGCCGCCATTGATAATAATCTGTAAGGATGCTTTCACCTGGATGTAATGCTGTGTGATTATTGTTTCTATTTTTCTGTTTGATCTCCCAAAAAGAGAGTTATATTACTCTTGACTCCCTCCTTGGAGACATATTAGGTTCATGACATCCCTTGTGAGAGGTTTGAATACCATTGAATTAATACAGATTGTTTATGACACTGCGCTCTATCAATGGGCATTGTTTCAGAAGATTGTGTGATCTTCCATTGGTAGAAGCTCATCTCCAGTACCGATCATCTATAAATCGCCAGGCCACATAACCCAATAGAAATATATTCCCTTAAAGGGATTATATAGAAACAATGATCTTTAGATGTGTTGAGCACATATATCTTACTAATGTGTGCAGAGTGGCACTATATCAGAAGTCTGGGACACCTTTGTAAATAAAAGGATATTAGAATTGGTATTTAGTTATATTTTTAACATATCTTTTTTTCTATTTAGTGAGCAACACCTTTAAAGGGAATCTGTTAGCAGGTTTTTTCTAAGTAATCTTAAAACTCCATGAGTTAGGGGGTTAAAATACAGATTTCAGCAATGCCTCGCTAATCAAGCTCAGTGGTTTGGTTGGCTTGCAATGATTGTTTTAACACCTGTAGCTTATTATTACTGGGACAGAGCAGTGTGTGCCTCCTGGTCTGACACGCCTCCTCCTGTGATAGGCAGCTCACTGTCTATGCACATTGTATATACAGAACCTGGTGTGGGCGGGGTTAGCTGTGGTGTGGGTGCGGTTAGCTTCCTCATCTCTGCTTCATTCTAAATCTAAAAGCTCTGATTGTGTCAGAAAGGATGCACCCAGTAAACTAAGTGAAACATCATTGGATGCAGCTTCTTTTTGCCTACATCGGGCTGCTCCCAGATGGGGTAGCAAAAAACTGCTAACAGATTCAGCTGAACATTGACAATTGTTTCATTGGCTACATCAACGAAGGATGAGCTGTAACATCCAATCCAAACCATGGAAAAGAAAGGTGCCATTTCTAAAAGACACCAGCCATGTTTTTATAATACTTCTCTCAATAAAGACCACGCACTGGACATTAAAGATGCTGCTCTACTGAACTGGACCCCATTTGCACTGCACAGTTTCAATGAAATAACTCGAAAAATACTTGGCTGGAAGAATCTTTGCAATCTTACTGTGGGTTGCAGAAACTGGACTTAATGTGGTCGGCTCATTGCGATGAAGGATGTCTTTATAAAAGTTTTCAAAGGGGTTGTCCGATACTCATAATGATGTCTTATCCTTAAGACAGGTCATCAATATCAGATTGGTGAGCTGTTCTCTGTACTGGTGGCAGGCAGATGTTCTCAGTTGCAGAGTGGAACTACACAGCTCTGTCAACTGTATAGTTGCCGCGGTCAGGTACTGCACATCACGCCTATTCAGCTGCATAGGAATGGATCTGTAGTACCACACTTTCCACCATACAGTTGAGGGAGCTGTGCAGTTCCGCTCCACAACTGATCACTTCCAGCCGGCACAGAGAACGGCTGATCGACAGGGGGTGCTGAGTGCAACCCTCATTTCTGATATTGATTATCTAACCTAACGATAGACCATCAATGTTAAGTACCAGAAAACCCCATTTAAATACAAAATTGTTTATAGAATGAATAATGCAAACATACAGTATGAAAAATACAGGAGATAAAAAAAAAATACTATGCAAAACACTTAACTTTAGAAAAAGGTCACAGTTTATTTTTTGTATATTTTGTGTCAAAGTAAATGATAATAAAAACCCTTAGGGATTAGAATGAAGCCATGTGATCCCCTCGCCGGTCCATTGGGGCACAGGGAATGGACTTATATCTCACTTGCTTAATTCCCTAAAGTTGAGGTTAAAAGGGAGCAATGCTTTAATCTCAAGGAAGCGAGCGGTAAATGATACTCAACTCACTGTCTCATAGGGAAACTCCGAGAAGAACTTGAAACCAGCACACAGATTCCAAAAGACCTTCAGGATGTTTCTTAAGACATCTCAGGTTGCAAGTGTTGCCTTAAATATCTAATAATGCACAGAGAAAAGTTTACGTAGGGGCCTCCAAGTGCATGTTAATGCCGCAGATGGAAAACTTCTCCACCTGGTCAGTCACATGCGCATACATGAAAGAAATTGAACTAAAAAACAGACATACCAGTTATCGAGGTTACGATAAGATTCTGCTTATAAGCAATGGCCATGACAGATTTAAAAAAGTTTTAAAGCTCTGCTGTTTTCCCTCTGTGCTTGTATCATTGTCCAGGGCGTACATAATCAATACACTCATTCCATCAATCCAAAAAAATTCATACGATGCTAAGCAAAGACATAAAGCTGCACAAAGAAACATATATACAACCGACCTTGGGATAGATTTACCAAGCTAAATGCACCAACATTCGAGAGTCATTTGTACAAAAAAAATTAGTTTGTGGGATCCTTGGGCGACAGAGTCCCAGTGGGACCCTTTTTTGCTTTCAATTTTTCCTTCTCACCTTTCAAGAGTTATAACTTCGATTGATAGAGTTGTATCTTGCTTTTTGCAGTAGAACCTGCAGTTCTTGTCATTACCAATTTTTGGGACCTTATACAGTAACTTTCTGATATACTTTTATTCCTTTATTTTTATAGGCAAAGTGACTCCAAAACAGTGTTTCTGCCATTTATTTTTGTTTGTTCAGTTTGGGATAAATCTAAATATTGTGATATTTTATTAGTTCGGACAGTTACGTTCAAAACTGTTTGAAATACTATGTTCATTTGTTATTTTTATTTACATTCCAAGAAAAAACTGGTGATTTGAACATTTATATATTTTTTTAATTAATTTTAAATATTTTTTTTAAAAAATTTTAACTTTTTTTTATATTATCGTAGTTCCTTTAGAACAGAGGTCCCCAACCGCCGGTCCGCGGACCAGGACCGGGCCGTTGGGGTCTTTCAGCCGGTCCGCGGCGCCGCTGACAGCTACTTTAGCGGCTAAACACGCCGGTTGTGCGGCCTCCATTTTGTCACACTCCAGCGCCGCAGCGTTCGTCATTCCCCCTTTGGTGGGCGGCCGTGGAGTTCGGGCGGAAGTCTCCTCCCTCTCATCCGCCACTCCCTCCTCCCATCTCCCGCTGTACGAGCAGGGCGGGCGGCTTCCACAGCCCGCCATGTATTTCCGGAGTCACCATGGGTGAGTCATATCCGGCCTGTGCGTGTGTGCGGGAACAGCGGGCTGGGCCCCTCTGAATGAAGGTATTACCGGCGGTAATTTTGTTGATAGGATTTCATGAAGTGGCCATGAAACTTAATAAATAACAAACTCAGCGCTGCTACATCAGTAAAAAACCAATTGATTAATCATTAATCAATTGGTTTTTTACTGATGTAGCAGAGCTGAGTTTGTTATTTACTGTTTGTTACTCATGTGCTCTCAAGAGAAGTTATCGGTCCACACTGCACTGATAAAAGTACCACAAAGCTTTAGCATGAGGCCAGATGTAGCAGAGAGGAATGTGTCACTTGTAGATTTCATACACAGAGTGATTCATTTGTCGGGTTTATGAAACACTGAACACAGATGTAGCAGAGCTGATGGTGTCACAGCAGAGTACATTCATTAATGATTAATGAATGTACTCTGCTGTGACACCATCAGCTCTGCTACATCTGTGTTCAGTGTTTCATAAACCCGACAAATGAATCACTCTGTGTATGAAATCTACAAGTGACACATTCCTCCGTGCCGGAGGAAATGTTATGGAATGATCAGGAAACTGTCAAGGAGCGAAAGAAAAAGAACAAATCCAGCCCTGCTACATCTGAGTTACAATATTATTAGTGAACCATCACACAGCAGAGGGTTCGTCATAATGTATCAGTGCAGGATAGTGGTCTCTGACCTATCGCTTGTGGGACTATAACAACCAGCATGCCTAAATAGAAAGTAAAAAACATTGATTACTGGTAGTATGTGTCACACAGCGCCACTCTCTGCCGGAGGCTGGTACAGCAGGTGATGATGTCTTCTCTCCTTTTTAGTGTATAAGTATGCACTAAGCTCCATCCCTCCATAACCCCACCCCCATATGACCAAAGCCCCGCCCCTGCCCCACCCCCACCGGGCCATGGAAAACTGGTCTTGCTTAAAGCCGGTCCCTGGTGCAAAAAAGGTTGGGGACCTCTGCTTTAGAAGACTTGAACCTGCAACCGCTTGTACAATACAATGCGGTACTGTTATATTGAAGTGTATTTTCAAAGTTATCGATCTCTTATGAAGCCCAGCCACATAGATCAGTAAACTTGGCAGATACCGGGGCCTACAAAACGCGGCTGGCTAACTTGAAAACACATTGCGGGAAGGGGGGCTGCTTATAGGCATTGAAAGAAACACCACCCACCACTTCCAACCTCTTAAATTACACTGTGACACCTAATGGGATAAACTGCTAGACATCTTTCCCATTGCGTGGGCTCAGTTCCTATACCCACCCCACAGATGCTGTACATGTATGGTGAATATCGCCTATGGAGATCTGGGCCGAGTGAGATCCCAACATGTGGTGGGCCCTGATGATACTTGAATAGTTTTGCCAGGTGGTGATGCCGACCCTGCCTACATGCTGTGCCTCAAATCTAACCTGCTTTAGAAACTTTCAATATCTTCACTAAAGAGGCATTTCTTCACTGAAAAGAGGGCATTGTTTGAAATGGGACACTGTGCATCAAAATATTGGAGCACAATTCTGGAGCAAAATAATCCAACCGATAGTTGTGTCTAATATTTTTCTACACAACCTAATAAAGGGATTTTCTATGCCCGTTGCGCATATAAAGAGAAATAATAGAAGTCACCAAGACAATCTGCCCCTATTGGGGCTCATAATATAAATTTCCTATCAGTATACCTTTGAAATGTGGGTGGAAACCAGAGAATCCAGAGGAAACCCACGGGAGAACATACAAAGTCCTTACAGATGTGGCAGGATTTGAACCCAGGAACCCAGCCCTACAAAGCAACAGTGATAACCACTGAGCCACCAAACAGTGCTAATCACTGAGCCACCATGGTGCACTAATCATTGTGTGGCTACTGTAGCGAGTGAGAATCGCCTATGTGTCACCGGATCGGAATGTCTTATGTTTGTATAAATATTCTTTAGACATTTCCGATAAAAATCTGTTCCTAAGCGTATTATAAGAGAACTTTTTAGTTGCAGACAAATATTTCAGTTTCATCACTTAGTCTGCACTTTAACACATTAAAGTTGGTTCATTACGATACAGTCTAATCAAAAATATTTTATTTCACATTTCAACTCTGTGAGTGTGGCGTATGTGCTAGGACAGCTCCCAAAAGATGCCGAAACAGCGCTCATTTGGTATCCACTGGGGAGAAATTTCTTTTTACACTTTTCTTATTATAAACAGGGTAGGAAAACTTTTTCCCCTTCTTAAACGGAGGTGTCCTGCAAAAAAGTGCAGCCTTCTAGGCTCTTCAGAACCTCAAAAATAGATTTATTAAAGTCGAGAAATATAAAAGGGAAAGTCCACACGGGATGGATTTTACCTGTGGATCTGTAAATCTGGATAGAAATTCAGCAGCAGGCAAGGAAATTAGATTTTCCAAATCTCCTCCACGTGCCGCAAATGTATAAACTTCACAGCATGTTCAATTCAGCTGCGAAATGAGTATGGCTTTGTCAAGGATTTTCCCGACTGAGTTCATTGGCGATGTAAGAATCTGTCATCAAAATTTGCTAGAAATCTAGTGTTGTGGTTCTTATTTCAGATTTCCAGTGGATCCAACATAAAATCTACAGGAGCGAGGAAACTTATAAAACTTTATAAGTTGGATTTTTATTTTACTAATATGCTGAAGTTTCCATACCGATCTCTATGGTTAGCGCTTTTTGCCATTTCACCTTACACCCAGGGTTATCAACGGGAAAGGCTAGAGCAAAAATCCGGCAGGTGAGTGGTATGGGATTGGGAAGGCGAGTAAATGGCCTTCATTCTATTTTAGACCACTGTGTATTAATCTGCAACAAGAAAATCTGCACAGTATGGAGAGTTTTTTCTCTTGTGGTTTTCCCTGTGTATTCTAGGCTGATATGTAGCAGAGGTCTCCGCAAAAAATGGGACCTGCATGCACCTGCTAATAAACGGAAACTGTCAGCAGGACTTCACCCCCCTAAACTATGCATTTGTACATGTAGCTCTTTTAAAAACAAGTCCAGCAATACCTGTACATGGCCAATCCGTTCCTCCATAAGTTATAAACCATAATTCAAATTGATATGCATATGAGGCTTAAGAGTAATTTGTAGATCAGAGGCATCTGTCACTCCAACTCTATTCCCCGCCCAGCTCCACCGCCTTCTGCTTGGCTGTCAGCTGTCAGTCTCTATGTTGTTTAACTTCAGGCAAAGAACCCGTCAGTCAAGCAGGAGGCGGTGGCACTGAACTGGAAATAGAGCTGGAGTGACAGAGGCTTCACATCTACAAATAGCTTATAAGCCTTACTTTCAAATCAATTCAAACACTGATTTCTCAGTATCTACAAATATGAGAAAGAACTGGTAGCTTCATAAAACTGTATGGGTTTATTGAAAATCCATAAAAAAAAATCATCATTACAGAGGAGAGGAAAGTGGACACTGATGTTACTATGGCAAAGTGACTTTCACATGTGATGTATGTATTTCATTAGTTAAATTAATGATGTCTTAGAGGGGAGTGTTCATGTAGTTTTAAAGGAAATCCGTCACCCTTTTGAAGTTTTGGTATTAATAATTTCGTCATACAGGTGAAACTAGTCATACCTGTATGCCTCTTGGAGATGCTCTGCCCAGAAGAGAAGACTGTCTCCGGTTTTCTTTATATAGGTTTTCTCCTTCCCTTCTCTTCAGATATTTGTTTCAGAAAATCCGGCGCCTGCACAATTCTGCTGACTGTTGTTCCTCTACACTGTTGGGAATTCATCTACTATGTGCTGGAGAACTGGCACTAGAAGTCATATCAAAATTGAAGACAGTGCCCACAGAAGGGCGGAACAAAACAGAGGATCGATGGCAGGCAGAATGTGCAGGCGTAAGATATCCGGCCATGCACATGATATGAAACAAATATATGAAGAGAAGGGGAGGAGCAAATCTGTATAATGAAGACCGGAGGCAGCCTTCTTTTACGGGTAGCCTAAATCCCATAGCCTTGAAGATCGAAGCTATAAAAGATGATTTTTACTTAACAAGGCCACGTTCAGGAGGCATAAAGGTATGACCAACTTCATCTGTAGACAACCTGTATGCCCAAATCATTAAGTCCAAAACCTCAAACAGGTGACAGATTCCCTTTAAAGGGAACCTGTCACTCCCAAAATCGAAGGTGAGCTAAGCCCACCGGATTCAGGGGCTTATCTACAGCATTCTGTAATGCTGTAGATAAGCCCCCGATGTATCCTGAAAGATGAGAAAAAAAGGTTAGATTATACTCACCTGGGCGGGGGGTCTGGTCCGGGGCGTCCCATCTACTTACGATGACGTCCTCTTCTTGTCTTCACGCTGCAGCTCCGGCGTACTGATTTGCCCTGTTGAGGGCAGAGCAAAGTACTGCAGTGCACAGGCGCCGGGCCTCTCTGACCTTTCCCAGCGCCTGTGCACTGCAGTACTTTGCTCTGCCCTCAACAGGGCAGACAAAGAACGCCTGCACTGGAGCCACAGCGTGAAGACAAGAAGAGGACGTCATCGTAAGAAGATGGGAGGCTCCGGACCAGACCGCGACACCCATCGGACCGCAGCGGAACCGCCCCTGGGTGAGTATAATCTAATCTCTTTTTCTCATCTTTCAGGATACATCGGGGGCTTATCTACAGCATTACAGAATGCTGTAGATAAGCCCCTGATGCTGGTGGGCTTACCTCCCCTTCGATTTTGGGGGTGACAGGATCCCTTTAAGCAATCTGAAGACATTTGGAAGAAACGTTACGATTAAGGTTGTTGAGTCAAAATGTGTCAAAGTCCATTTTCCTCTGCAATGATGATTTTTGTAATTGATTGTCAATAAAGCCATACAATTTTATGAAACTACCAGTTCTTGCTAATATTTGGAGATATTTACCTGCCTTGACTAACGGATTTACTGGATTTCGGCACTTTTATATCCACGTCAGTGGAGATACTGTTCTTGTGAGTGGAGAAAACCCCTTTCATTTACTGATTTCTCAGTAACGGAGGGATGGACTGGCCATGTAAAGGTATTGCTGGACTTGTCTCTGAAAAAGCTACATGCAGTAAGTATAGTTTGGGATGGGGGGAATAATTTAAACAGATCCTCTTTAAAAGTGCTGTGGTGTCACCACAAGGAAAATTAAACATTTTACAGTACCAATTCAAATTTACAGACTGACTGCATACGTTATGGCACGTTCTCCAGAATCCAAGGTGTTGTCTGTAGCTAATGTCCTGGCGCATAGATAAAGGGACTAAAAAAGGGACTACCCCTTTATGGTATTTTATCTACAATGAATGTCAATGGTAAAGATATGCAGCCATACAGGCATGCAGTTACATACATGGGAATCAATTTTGACAGTATATATTTTAAAGGATATTAGTTGTTTTTCTATTTTTTCTTTAATATAGTTTTCAAATATTTTGCCACAATGGACAAGAAGAGTATCTTCAATCCAAAAATGAACATGGAAGAAAGTGGAAAGAACTGATTAATTTTGTTAAGGCTACCATTTTCACGTAATAGTTCATAGATTAGTGGATCTCCAATATCCATGCATTATCTACGTAAATGCAAGACAAGCATGAAAAAAAAGCAAAGAACAATGACAACAGATAGAATTAAGCTGCAAAATGTGTTGCAGCAGGAGAAGCTATAAAGTATTATTATTTCATAGTCTGCTACAAAGCGGAGAAGGCTTAATGAAATCTCATTCAGATTTACAATCTGAAAAAGCAACTGCACATACAGAGGTGGTTAAATCTGATCTGCCCCCTGACCTTCCAAACCTTTGATCCTATCACAGCAGGTGGGCTTCTGCTCTCCCCCTCTGTGAATCCTTCACTCTTCCGCCATCCTCCCACCAACCTTCTTCAGTAGTATCCTGGATCAGAGACAGGTGACTGGGAGATCCTTATCTCAATCAGCTGCCACAAACTGAGTGTCACAAAACAACCCGAAACTAGATTTCCTCCATGAACATGTGAAAACAAACAGCTTCAATGGAAATGACATCCTACCGGATACATATAAATGATATAGGTTTTCCATAATTTTCCATAATTCTTCACGAACGGTAATAGCAGGTCCATCTACAACACCTTCATCAGTTTTCCATTGGCTGGTCAAGTCACAGGTCAAACCAAGTAGCACAAGGTGAATGCCTCCATATTTACTGATCTTGCAATGCCTTAAGTAAGTTTCGCCCACCAAATCCATCATGCCCATTTTAAAGGTTGGTAATGGAGAAATAACAATGGTGTGTGGATGTTTTCTATGGCTTGGTCAATAATAATCATGGTAATTCCATGGACTTAAAACTAGAAATCTGTATTATTCCTGCAATATGCCAACAGATGGCAAAGGGCAAATCCTGACTAGCATGACCATGCCTTTGTGCCCTCAACGAGGTTTGTTAAAATGCTTTGGGCTAGGCCGAGAATACTGAGAAGACCCTTCTACAACTTAAATCACCAAGCAAAAAAGGATCAAGCATCTAAAGAAGTGAGGTAGTTGTCATGGGCTCACCTGCGGAGGTAAGCCATCTAAGCCATAGGTCAGGGTGAGCAGCACGGAACAGAGAAAATGATGCAGTGGCAATGGACTTGCCAGACAGCATGAGATCAGAGAGGACAGCAGACAGAAAGCAAAGTACACAGAAGCCATAATTTGCCTAAAAATTGTCTTGAGAGTCATAATAGGGATATGGTTTTATGGTTTTATTTTACATAGTTCATAAGATTTTAACAGACAAAACAATCATGGTGTTTTCCATCAGACTTTGTATGTACAGTGGAATTCTGGATTGAAAGCATTGCATTAAGGACTAAACATATCTGAACACAAAGACCTATGGAGTTAGTAGAGCATGTAAGGCAGGAAATGGAGGCAGCACCGCTCTACAACAACCAAAAAAGAGCCCTGTATACCACTAGAGGTTCCATGTCAGTGAGAACAGGTCACAACTTTCTCAAAGGGAATCTATCAGCAATCTGAGACTGCAAGAGGTAGGGGGTTAAAACACAGAAATTTCAGTGATGCCTCTCTTATCAGGCTCTGTGGTTTTGCTTGCTTGCAATGATTATTTTAGAAACAGGAGTTTATCATTGCTGGGGCACATAAGTGGATGTATGCTAGTCTAACACACCCCTTGCTGTGATAGGCACATTATTATTATTATTATTATAGAGCCATTTATTCCATAGCGCTTTACATGTGGGGAGGGGTATACATAATAAAAGAACAAGTACAATAATCTTAATCAATACAAGTCACGACTGGTACATGAGGAGAGAAGACCCTGCCCGTGAGGGCTCACAATCACATCACAATCTATTGACTTTTTACATGCAGATCCTTAGCTGAGGTGTGGGCGGAGTTAGCTGTGGTGTGGGCGGGGTTAGCTTCTTCAACTCTGCTTCATTCTAAATCTAAAAGCTCTGATTGTGTGAGAATGGCTGCAACCAGTGATCTAGGTGATGCATTGTAGGATTCAGCTTCTCTTTGCCTACTTTATGCTGTTCTCAGATGAGGTAGAAAAAAACTGTTGAGAGATTTCTTTTAACTAAATTTCAATATTACATAATAGTGAAAATATTTCTTAGCAAAATTTTGTGCCAGTTGCGGGACAATGTTATTTGTGCACTAGGTGGCCTTTGTCCTAGACACATTCTTTAGAATCTCGGGTTTGTAAAACATTACACCATTTTGATCTGTTTATAGACTGATTGCTGGAAATTTGCATGCGTCATCCTGAGTTTTTATAAGTGCACTATGGTAAAAATGCATTAAGATTCACAACCACAAAACACATCAGATTAACTCACAGTCTTGTTGGATGCTATGCAAAGAGAGATTGCATTGACTGTGCTTTATACATTGGATCATTAAATAATTGGTCTGTGTGAGCATAGCGATGGCTCAGTGGTTAGAGCTCAGTGGTTAGCGCTCAGTGGTTAGAGCTCTGTGGTTAGAGCTTAGTGGTTAGAGCTTAGTGGTTAGAGTTCAGTCGGTTGTAATGCTAAAAAGGACATCATCTGCAAGGAGTTTGTATGTTCTCCCCGTGTTTGCGTGCGTTTCCTCCCACAGTCCATAGACATACTGATAGGGAATTTAGATTGTGAGCCCCAAGGAGGACAGAGATGATGATGTCTGTCAAGCACAGGGGAATATGATGGCGCTGTATAAGTGACTAAAATAAATAAATCTCTCTCTCTACACAACTTAGTAACTTAAAAATATAAATACATACAGATACAATATTATCTATTTTACTGCAGATTAACAATCAATTGTAAATCCTACCAAGATGCTTACATTACTAAGAGATCATCAGAGGTAATATTAAAAATAAGAATAGCATTTGAACTACGGGTACAAACAATACATATAGTGTGGAGGGGTTAATATATTTCTGCTGATCACTGTCATTTACCTGGTGTAACATAAACCCTGATTAGTGGCATCCTTAGCATGTTCCATTATCTCTCCTAATGGCCCGATGCTGCTCTGCTTTATTTTTCTTTGAAGTTTCTTTATGGATTGTTAAATACAAATCATTTATATGAAGACAAACGGCTCTGATGATGGGAGAATTGAAAAAGAAAAGCAGAGCACGCTGCTGTCCGTGGAATTTAATGGGATACCGCAAGTAACTCAGGAGACCCTCGTGACCTGTAACAGATAGCACAACTCTTATCTGCTGTGACAGTTCATGGAAACCTGGCCATATTAATTATGTATTGTAGGTAGCAAATTTGTCAATTTATGGAAAGCAGACAAGAAATTAAGCAAGATAAAGGAGAAGAAAATGGATCTGTCTACATGTTTGTAAGAGAAAAGGACATTTATTTTTCTAGAAGCTGGAAAAAAATGTTCCAGTAAAAAAGAAATACATATCTGTCTATCAATCTATCTATCTGTCTATCTATCTGTCTATCTATCTATCTATCTATCTATCTATCTATCTATCTATCTATCTGTCTGTCTATCTATCTATGTGTGTGTATGTGTGTGTATAGAATTAACTGTGTGCTGTCTGGAGTCTGATTAGGAGGTGGAGTACAAGTACAACTACGATGCTGGAAGCAATCATTTCTCCTAAGGCAGGGGTGGGGAACCTCAGGGCCATTTATGGCCCTCGATGACCTTTTATCAGGCCCCTGAGCAGATTCTCAGGGATCACATTCCTAGGCAGGGAGGTGTATTTTGATTACAACAAGCTCATTAATTTCTTCTTGCTCTGTTAGTACACACATGCAGTGTTCACTACTGAACACTGAAGAGCATGAAATGCAAGATGACGTCCTGAAACCAGTGCCAGGGTCAGGATGTACTTTGTGGGCGGAGTTTAAAGATTCCCCACCCCTGCTCTAAGGTAACAATTGTGAAAATGCAAACAAACAGAATAGTATAGGAGAATAGTAAATGCAAAAAAATAATAGCTACATGTAGTAAAAGTCACAAGAAAAAAAAATACACACACACGTATACAAAGATACACACACACACACACACATATATATATATATATATATATATACACACACACACACACACACACACACACACACACACACACACACACACACACACACACACACAGCTCTGGCAAAAATTAAGAGACCACTGCAAAATTTTCAGTCTGATTCTTCTCTTTATAAGTATATTTTGGAGTAAAATGTAAATTGTTCTTTTATTCTATAAACTTCTGACAATATGTCTCCGAAGTTCCAAGCAATAAATTTTGTACTTATTTTCTGAAAATGAGAAATGGTCAAAATAACAAAAAAATGCATTGCTTGCAGACGTCAAATAATGCAAAAAAAACAAAACAAGTTCATAATTATTCAGAAACAGCAATCAATATTTTGTGGATTAACCAAGATTTTTAATCACAGCTCTCATGCGTCTTGGCATGCTTTCCACCAGTCTTTCACACTGCTTCTGGGTGACCTTATGCCACTCCAGGTACAAAAATGTAAGCAGTTCTTTGTTTGATGGCTTGTGATTATCCATCTTCCTCTTGATTACATTCCAGAGGTTTTCAATGGGGTTCAGGTCTGGAGATTGGGCTGGCCATGACAGGGATTTGATGTGGTGGTCCTTCATCCACACCTTGATTGACCTAGCTGTGTGGCATGGTGCATTGTCCTGCTGCAAAAAACAGTCTTCAGAGTTGGGGAACATTGACTGAGCAGAAGGAATCAACTGTTTTTCCATGATAACCTTGTATGTGGCTTGATTCATACGTCCTTCGCAAAGATTAGACTACCCAATTCCAGCCTTGCTAAATCATCCCCAGATCATCACCGATCCTCCACCAAATTTCACAGTGGGTGCAAGACACTGTGGCTTGTACGCCTCTCCAGGTCTCCGTCTAACCATTAGACGACCAGGTGTTGGCAAACTTCAGCCTGGCTCTCCTTTGCTTCTCATTGATGAAAGGCATTTTTTTCTAGCTTTACATGGCTTGAGTTCTGCCTCTAGTAGCCTGTTATGAACTGTTCTTGCAATGCACTTCACCCCAGCTGACATTTCTTTTGTAGGTCATTTGATGTCATCCTGCGGTTGCTGAGTGACATTAGAATAAGATGACAGTCATCCCGATCAGTGGAGAGTCGTTTTCTTCCTCTGCCGGTCTGTAGCTTTGTTGTCCACAATGTCGGCTGCTTAACCCTCTTGTAATAAACTCCTGCTTAACCTTGTTATAATGGACAGCTGTCTTAGAAGTTTTATGGATGGAGGCAACATGACGCTTACTGTGTCCCTCTGCTAGTAAAGCCAGAGTTGACCCCTTCTTTACCTCACTCAAAACTTTTCTTTTCAACTCCTTTGGATGGGTTACAAGTTATTTTTTCATTCCTATTACTTTTGGGATATTACTAGCACTTCTTTTGCCATCCAACTTGTCCTATTGCAAGAGGATTGTGAACACCACAGCAATGTTTTTTTATACTTTCCTTCATTAAATAAGATTTGGTTCAGGTGATCACCTAATCAGAAGCACATTAAGTAGAGGGAGGTGTACTCTGGTAGGCATTCAACTGACACTGGAATAGAATGGCTGTCAGACATGTAGAGAGGATGATTTTCATAAAACTGTGCAGTGGTCTCTTAATTTTTACCAGAGCTGTGTGTGTGTGTGTGTGTGTGTGTGTGTGTGTGTGTGTGTGTGTGTGTGTGTGTGTGTGTATGTATGTATATGTATATATATATATATATATATATATATATATATATATATATATATATATATATATATATATATATATATATATATATATACACACACACTGCTCAAAAAAATAGAGGGAACACTTAAACAACAGAATATACCGTATATACTCGAGTATAAGCCGAGAATTTCAGCCCGTTTTTTTAAGGCTGAAATTGCCCCTCTCGGCTTATACTCGAGTCATACCCAGGGGTCGGCAGGGAAGGTGGAGCAGCAGCTGTGTAATCATACTCACCTGCTCCTGGCGCGGTGTCCCTGGCTCCCCGGCAGCTTCTTCCTGTAGTGAGCGGTCACATGGTACCGCTCCTTACAGTAATGAATGTGGACCCCACTCCACTCTCATAGGGGTGGAGCTGCATATTCATTACTGTAATGAGCGGTACCATGTGACTGCTCAATACAGGAAGAAGCTGCCGGCATTGGGGAACTAGGGACTTGCAGGGACCGTGCAAGGAGCAGGTGAGTATAACGCAGTGCGCGATATTCACCTGCTTCCTGTTCCACCGCCGCCGCTGCGTCTTCCCCATCTTCTGCACTGACGCTCAGGTCAGAGGGCGCGATGACGCGATTAGTGTGTGCGCCGCCCTCTGCCTGAACAGTCAGTGCAGAGGACGGGGAAGACGCAGCGGCGGCCGGCGGCGGTGCAACGGGGAGCAGGTGAATACAGCAAGAGCCGGGGGCCTGAGCAACGAGAGGTGAGTATATATTTTTTTTTTTATCGCAGCAACAGCACATGGGGCAAATGCCTACGCCTACATGGAGCATCTTATGGGGCATAATCAATGTTTGTGCAGCATTATATGGGGCAAATGTCTACATGGAGCATCTTATGGGGCATAATCAGTGTTTGTGCAGCTTTATATGGGGCAAATGTCTACATGGAGCATCTTATGGGGCATAACCAGTGTTTGTGCAGCTTTATATGGGGCAAATGTCTACATGGAGCATCTTATAGGGCATAATCAGTGTTTGTGCAGCTTTATATGGGGCAAATGTCTACATGGAGCATCTTATGGGGCATAATCAGTGTTTGTGGAGCTTTATATGGGGCAAATATCTTTATAGAGCCTCTTATTGGGCCATAATCAACGTTTGTGCAGCATTATATGGGGCAAATGTCTACATGGGGCAAATGTCTACATGGAGCATCTTATGGGGCATAATCAATGTTTGAGAAGCTTTACATGGGGCAAATGTCTACATGGGGCAAATGTCTACATGGAGCATCATATGGGGAATAATCAATGTTTGTGCAGCTTTATATGGGGCAAATGTCTACATGGAGCATCTTATGGGGCATAATCAGTATTTGTGGAGCTTTATATGGGGCAAATATCTTTATAGAGCATCTTATGGGGCCATAATCAACGTTTGTGCAGCATTATATGGGGCAAATGTCTGTATGGAACATCTTATGGGGCCATAATCCGCATTTGTGCAGCATTATATGGGGCATATTTTAATATGGAACATCTTATGGGGCCCATCATAAACTTTATGGAGCATTATATGGGGCTCCTGATTCATTATGGATATTCAAAAACACTTAACCTACTGATGTCTCAATTAATTTTACTTTTATTGGTATCTATTTGAATTTTTGACATTTACCGGTAGCTGCTGCATTTTCCACCCTAGGCTTATAGTCGAGTAATTAAGTTTTACCAGTTTTTTTTGTGGCAAAATTAGGGGGGGGCGCTTATACTCGGGTCGGCTTATACTCGAGTATATACGGTAAGTAAATCAAACTTCTGTGAAATCAAACGAAGCAACACTGATTGACAATCAATTTCACTTGCTGTTGTGCAAATGGAATAGACAACAGATGGAAATTATTGGCAATTATCAAGACACCCTCAACGAAGGAGTGGTTCTGCAGGTGGGGACCTCAGACCACATCTCAGTACCAATGCTTTCTGGCTGATGTTTTGGTCACTTTTAAATGTTGGTTGTGCTTTCACACTCGTGGTAGCATGAGACAGACTCTACAACCCACACAAGTGGCTCAGGTAGTGCAGCTCATCCAGGATGGCACATTAATGCGAGCTGTGGCAAGAATGTTTGCCGTGTCTGTCAGCATAGTGTCCAGAGGCTGGAGGCGCTACCAGGAGACAGGCCAGCACACCAGGAGACGTGGAGGGGGCCGCAGGAGGGCAACAACCCAGCAGCAGGACCGCTACCTCTGCCTTTGCAAGGAGGAACAGGAGGAGCACTGCCAGAGCCCTGCAAAATGACCTTCAGCAGGCCACAAATGTGCATGTGTCTGAACAAACGGTTAGAAACCAACTCCGTGAGGATGGTCTGAGTGCCCGATGGCCACACATGGGGGTTGTGCTCACAGCCCAATACCGTGCAGGATGCTTGGCATTAGCCACAGAGCACCAGGATTGGCAAATTCTCCACTGGCGTCCTGTGCTCTTCACAGATTTAAGCAGGTTCACACCGAGCACATGTGACAAACGTGACTGGAGTCTGGAGACACCATGGAGAGCGATCTGCTGCCTGCAACATCCTTCAGCATGACCGGTTTGGCAGTGAGTCAGTAATGGTGTGGGGTGGCATTTCTTTAGAGGGCCACACAGCCCTCCATGTGCTCGCCAGAGGTAGTCTGACTGCAATTAGGTACCGAGATGAAATCTTCAAACCCCCTTTTAAGACCATATGCTGGTGCAGTTGGCCCTGGGTTCCTCCTAATGTAGGACAATGCCAGACCTCATGTGGCTGGAGTGTGTCAGCAGTTCCTGCAAGATGAAGGCATTGAAGACATGGACTGGCCCGCCCGTTCCCCAGACCTGAATCCGATTGAGCACATCTGGGACATCATGTCTCACTCCATCCACTCCATCCATTTTTACTATATACTATTTTCTGACTTGAACGTCCCGCCCTTCACCATACCTGTGATTTTTAATTACATCTTAACACTATTGGTTCTGAGCCTCCCTATATAAGAAGGCTTTATCATGTCATTAGCCACAAGCATGTGTTCACATTGGGCAGTAGCTCAGAGACCATAGGTAAGTGTTCACACCAGGCAGGCAGCGTAGTTACCCATTCAATCTGAGATTACCTTGTCGTTGGTGAATGGGCTCACAATATTTGGCCAAATCTTGTGCTAAAATCTCATGTTTGTTCATAAAGTTCATAAGCCGTTATGCTATTCCTATTCCTTATATTTCAAACTTCCTTATTTTAGCACAGATGTGTGCAGCCATAATCTATTATTATGTATGTATTTTTTTGGCTATGCACCAGCATTTATAATTATTATATATATTGTTCAGTCAGTTTACTTATTTTTACTATATACTATTTTCTGACTTGAACGTCCCGCCCTTCACCATACCTGTGATTTTTAATTACATCTTAACACTATTGGTTCTGAGCCTCCCTATATAAGAAGGCTTTATCATGTCATTAGCCACAAGCATGTGTTCACATTGGGCAGTAGCTCAGAGACCATAGGTAAGTGTTCACACCAGGCAGGCAGCGTAGTTACCCATTCAATCTGAGATTACCTTGTCGTTGGTGAATGGGCTCACAATATTTGGCCAAATCTTGTGCTAAAATCTCATGTTTGTTCATAAAGTTCATAAGCCGTTATGCTATTCCTATTCCTTATATTTCAAACTTCCTTATTTTAGCACAGATGTGTGCAGCCATAATCTATTATTATGTATGTATTTTTTTGGCTATGCACCAGCATTTATAATTATTATATATATTGTTCAGTCAGTTTACTTATTTTTACTATATACTATTTTCTGACTTGAACGTCCCGCCCTTCACCATACCTGTGATTTTTAATTACATCTTAACACTATTGGTTCTGAGCCTCCCTATATAAGAAGGCTTTATCATGTCATTAGCCACAAGCATGTGTTCACATTGGGCAGTAGCTCAGAGACCATAGGTAAGTGTTCACACCAGGCAGGCAGCGTAGTTACCCATTCAATCTGAGATTACCTTGTCGTTGGTGAATGGGCTCACAATATTTGGCCAAATCTTGTGCTAAAATCTCATGTTTGTTCATAAAGTTCATAAGCCGTTATGCTATTCCTATTCCTTATATTTCAAACTTCCTTATTTTAGCACAGATGTGTGCAGCCATAATCTATTATTATGTATGTATTTTTTTGGCTATGCACCAGCATTTATAATTATTATATATATTGTTCAGTCAGTTTACTTATTTTTACTATATACTATTTTCTGACTTGAACGTCCCGCCCTTCACCATACCTGTGATTTTTAATTACATCTTAACACTATTGGTTCTGAGCCTCCCTATATAAGAAGGCTTTATCATGTCATTAGCCACAAGCATGTGTTCACATTGGGCAGTAGCTCAGAGACCATAGGTAAGTGTTCACACCAGGCAGGCAGCGTAGTTACCCATTCAATCTGAGATTACCTTGTCGTTGGTGAATGGGCTCACAATATTTGGCCAAATCTTGTGCTAAAATCTCATGTTTGTTCATAAAGTTCATAAGCCGTTATGCTATTCCTATTCCTTATATTTCAAACTTCCTTATTTTAGCACAGATGTGTGCAGCCATAATCTATTATTATGTATGTATTTTTTTGGCTATGCACCAGCATTTATAATTATTATATATATTGTTCAGTCAGTTTACTTATTTTCACTCCATCCACCGACGTCATGTTGCATCACAGACTGTCCAGGAGTTGGCGGATGCTCTAGTTCAGGTCTGGGAGGAGATCCCTCAGGAGACCATCCGCTGCCTCATCAGGAGCATGCCCAGGCGTTGTACAGTAGGGAGGTCATACAGGTACGTGGAGGCCACACACAATACTGAGCATATTTTCCTTGTCATGAGGCATTTCCACTGAAGTTGGATCAGCCTGTAATTTGATTTTACACTTTGATTTTGACTATCATTCCAAATCCAGACCTCCATGGGATATTCATTTTGATTCACATTGATAATTGTTACGTTTTATTGTTCTGAACACATTCCACTATGCAATGACTAGAAATTTGCAACTGGAATATTTCATTCAGCGGTATCTAGGATGTGGTATTTTAGTGCTCCCTTTATTTTTTTGAGCAGTATATATATATATATATATATATATATATATATATATATATATATATATATATATATATATATATATATATATATATATATATATTTTAAAAATTTATGTATATGCACGTATATCTAAAGATGTGTGGGCATTCATTCAGTGGGGTCAATAAGTATTTGATACTCTGCCAATTTTGCAAGTTTCCCACCTACAAAGAATGGAGAGGTCTGAAATTGTTGTTGTAGGTACACTTCACCTGTGAGACAGAATAGAATAATAATAGAAAATCACATTGTACAATTTTTACATAATTAATTTGAATGAAATAAGTATTTGATACAGTAGAAAAACAGAACTTAATATTTGATACAGAAACTTTTGTTTGCAATTACAGAAGTCAGACGTTTCCTGCAGTTCTTGACCAAGTTTACAAACACTGCAGCAGGGATTTTGGCCCATTCCTCCATACAGATCTTCTCCAGATCTTTCAGGTTTCGGGGCTGTCGCTGGGCAAAATTGAGTTTCAGCTCCATCCAAGGATTTTCTACTGGGTTCAGGTCTCGAGACTTGCTAGGCCACTCTAGGCCCTTGAAATGCTTTTTACGGAGCCATTCTTTAATTGCTCTGGCTGTGTTTAAGGTCACTGTCATGCTGAAAGACTCAGCCAAGACCCATCTTCAGTGCTCTTACTGAGGTAAGGAGGTTGTTGGCCAAAATCTCAAGATACATGACCCCATCCATCCTCCCCTCAATACAATGCAGCAGTTCTTTCTGCTTTGCAGAAAAGCACCCCCAAAGTATGTTTGTTTCCCCCGCAATGCTTCATAGTTGGGCTGGTGTTCTCGGGTTGTACTCATCCTTCTTCTTTCTCCAAACACTGCGAGTGGAGTGGATAACCAAAAAGTTTTCTTTTGATCTCATCATCTGACCATATGACCTTCTCCCATGCCTCCTCTGAATCATCCAGATGGTTATTGGCGAACTTCAAACAGACATGGACATGTGCTGGGGTGAGCAGGGGGATCTTGAGTGCCCTGCAGGATTTTAATCCACGACGGTGTAGTGTGTTGCGAATGGTAAGTAATGCTTGAGACTGTGGTCCCTTCAGCTCCTGGAGTCTTTAGCCAGCTCTTTGGTCTTGGCAATCGCAGAGAGTTTGGAGTGAGTGTGTGGACAGTTGTCTTTTATACAGGTAACGAGTTCCAACAAGTGCAATTAATACAGGTAATGTGCGCAGAGGGTTCTGAAAGAAAAACTAACAGGTCTGTGAGAGCCAGAATTCTTAATTATGTAAAAATCATACAATATGATTTTCTTCAGTATTTTTTAAAGATTTTGTTGCTCACAGTTGAAGTGTACGTACAATAAAAATTACAGACCTCTGCATTCTTTGTAGGTGGGAAAACTGCAAAATTGTCAGTGTATCAAATACTTACCGTATTTTCCCCACTGTATACACACACCTGATAGCGCTGAAAAAATGTACTGACTGTGGCCAGAATGTATGAAGATGGCATTAAACTCGTGTGTGCTGTCTGGGGTTTGACTAGATTGGGGAGTACAACAGGCTCCACTGTTGTGAGAAGGCTTTTCACAAGATTTTTGTATGTCTCAGGGTAAATCTGTGCAAATTCTGTTAAATGACTATTTTTCAAAGTCAAGAAGATCTGGTTGACAATTAGTGTTCGCTGCTGTTGACGTCATGGCTCAATGAAGACCACTTGTATTGGAACCATACAATTGTCTACAATTACTTTGTATGTTTTAGAAAATATCATCACCCTTCACTGGAATTAAGGGGCAAAGAGCAAACTCTGAAAATCAGCTCAAAACTGTTCTGCCTCCTCCTCAAATTATACGGTAGGTACCGTGCATTACAGATGGAGCATCCACCAGGCATGAACTAAACCTAGATTCCTTCATCGGACCACCATTCGACACACAGAATATCACTACATAGAACAATAGAACACATTCACACTACTACTACTACTACTACTGAGTGCATCACAGTCAAGGTAAAATATGTAATTGTGCATGATCTGTGTCTTGGGTTCAACTGCTTTACCAGAAAAAACCCATTCACTGAAGCTCCCGATATACAGTTCTTTTGATGACATTCCTCAAAGTCAAGAAACAGAAGATACACGATTTTATACACCGATGGATTTTAACAATGACTTTGGCGTTTTCTGCTGCTTCACAGCTGATCTGTTGTTTAGGTCTAATTCACCCATCAGTTTTCCTGCTCGGTGTTTCATCAGTATTTTAAAGTGAAATCCTGGAATAGCTACAAAACACAGAACAGATGCATTTCTTTAAATTATAGGGTTTTTTTTTTTTTTTTTTAGAGGTTTTACTCCTGATTTTTGGTTATGAACATTTCTGAAACTGCCGTGTGAATATGAGGCCTTACTTAGATATTTCCAAGTCACAGCAGTAGCACACAGAAAGTTACAACTGATGGGGATAGATGTAGCAGGTAAAAAATTTAATGAACTGATATGTGGAAACATATGATTAAAAGGCTGATTCATCAAACAGTTTTCGCCAAAATTCTGGCGTAAAATAGCTTAAAAATTTACAAAAATATTTGTTCAACTAACAACACTGAAAACATTCTTTCCTAAAACTAGGAATCATGTGATAAAGAATCAATTGTAGTTAATTCTAAACTTAACATAGAGGCGCATGCATGGCTTTTATGTCTCCTCACTCTGACATGCCAGGCTTAACATGTCACTATCCACAAAAAGAAATGTTACCACCTTTTAGACCCCAGAGCAGAGTCTTTCACCTAGCCTAGCCAGACCTAATGCTTTGCACTGAAGAGGGGCAACACCCCGAGACACCGTGTCTGTAAATTGAGCTTCTGCTTTGGCTTTTATCCTAGGTATTATTGCAAGACTTGTTGAAGAATGGTTGATATGTCTGTTAGGATTGATGCTTCTAAAAGGTGGTGCTAGAAACCAAGTTCTCGTCTTCTCTAAAGAGTAAAATTTTGATATTTAACTTCCCAGAGGACCATGCATGGCTTTTAAGTCTCCTCACTCTGACATTTCAGGCCTGGCTTGTGACTCTATACAAGGGCAAATGTTACCCCTTAGATTCTTAGTTTTGTCTAAAACATTTTTCAGGAGTTTTTACTCCAGTCCTGACCTGTTTCACAAACTGATTGGAAAGTGAACAGAACTTAGGAAGGGGCGAGGTTATGTGTGGACTGACAAATTTAAGAAAATCAAATTGGGTTCAATTACACCAGGAAAGTACTCTGGTTGCCGCCTGAAGTACAATTTCTGCAGTAGCGCACAACAGCTGAAAGATACACTAAATTCATTAAAGAGGCACAAATCTTTTAATGAATTTGACAGATCTTAGTCCCACACACTCCTCATCAAGACTAGCATACAAAATGATTAATAGGGCAAAGATGGTATTCATACTTAAATGTTAATCACGGTGGGCACTTTTATCCCAGGGCCATGTATTATGCATAGAAAGTATTGTAAGGTGGCTACTGGACACATAGATGGTTGGCATCTGTGATGTAATCCTGGAGTAATGTAATGCTGTATTGCACATAGTATTAAAAGGCTTGTTTGGTGCATCTGGGCCAGGATTTACGGGCAGCCTGAAAGATGGGCAGGTCTGGCGGCTCACATAACCCACCTCTGGGTGTTGTTCACACATCATAATGGAGTTTGTTTGACAACTGGTGTGTGGAGGAAGAAGGCTTTCTCCATCTTATCTCCAGACTTAGCCAATATACTGGATGCTATCCAGCCTGTGTGACCAGGACTATATACACAGCAGTCAGCAGGGTGGAGGAAATTATAAACCGTCTCTGCCTTCACTATAGGTAGTCCGGCTGTCTTTTACAGAGGCTCCCTGCTCCTCCAGCTGCATGATCTCCGTGCAGATGACGACTCCTTGCACATCATGGAATGACTCCTTAAAATGCGGTGTAGCTAAAGGGAACCTGTCACCAGAAAAAAACACTATTCACCTGCAGATATGGGGTTAATCTGCGGGTTAATAGCGTTATTAACCTACCCGACACACGCACTTACCCGAACACTGCGGGGAGAAAATGAACTTTATTCCCCCCGGTAGCGTTCTGGTTATAGTCACGGGGGGGGGGGGGGGTGCTGGAGCTGGTTCAATCACCGCGCTGAGTAGACTGTGTGGCGGCTGTAACCCTGCCCCTGATCCTGACTGACAGCCGGATCCAATGTAGAACCAGTCAGTCATGGCCGGGAACGTGGCTACAGCCACCACTCTGTATACTCAGCGCCTTCACTGCCCCATGACTAAAACCAGAACGATGACGGGGGGAAATAAAGTTAATTTATTTCCCTGCAGTGTTCGGCTAAGTGCGGCCACCGGACAGGTTAATAACGTTATTAACCTGCAGATTAACTCCATATCTCCCTTACTAATCAGAAGTGGAGAAACTGTTGGGTTACCCATCTCTTCAACTAGACTTGTGCAGCTTTGGTCGCCGGCAGTCTTTAAAGTGCATTTCTTTGAAATGTTGCACCTAGAGCTGATGGCAGTTGATGTCAGACTCCCATCAATCTGATGAATAACCTATCCGGAGGATCGGTCATCATTACCAAAGTAGTGGATAATCCCTTTGATACTTGTGGTAGTTTTGAAAAAAAAAAAAAAACATTGAGAAGTGTAAAGTCTCTTTTAATAGACCGATCATAAATACATTGTACCATTATCAATCGTTATCTCCTAATGCAGAGTGGGCTAGTAGTCATTTGGAGGGCACTTTGGATCTGAAAATGAATCACTAGAAGGGAAAATTGTGAGGGTAAATGATATAAAGCACTCTTTACTGGGTTTACCTCTGGTTTATCTAGCTTTCTTTTCAGAAACCATCCATATCCACACAATATCTTTAGTATTGCTGAGCAGCTACTCTCAGGTAGACTAATGCAATTGTCTAAGGCTTCTCTTTCTGCAAAGATAACTCTGCAAATTAGACTATACTTACCGGTAAATAGCAGATCAAATAGCCCATTGAGATATTTTGTATTCCGTAATGGAGAAAGCGAACTTATCAGGGAGCTAAATTGGTTGCTTTTTGAAGTACAGAGCTCTATCTATAAATGCCACCCAGAGAACATTCGGCTTTTCTCTTCTCGTCTCATACACAAACAATAACTTTGAGAGGAACATCAGTTTATGAAACCATAGAATTCAATTCCTAAAACCCGATTTCGTAGAAGATAAACGGCCTGCAGTTAAGATAAGTGAATATTTTAGCGCTTAATGTTATTATGAAAGGGAGTATACACGTTACTGCTATGGAGCGAGGCGAAAGCAATTATTAGACTTGTAATTGCGTGAGTCAGACAGTTGAAAACTATTTGAGGGGTGTGCTGTTCACTAAAAGGGCAGCATTAGGCTACTTTCACACTTGCGTTTGGAGCCGCTGCGGAGGGCTGTGGACTTCCTCCGTGAAGCCCCGCCCTCCGCCGCTAGCTCCGCCTATTTCTGCATGCGGCCTGTGTACCTATATTTAACATTAGGTACGCAGGTCGTGCCGCAGTATGCGGATGCTGCTGCATGCGTCGTTTTGACGATGCTGAAAAAAAAAAATTGCTACGAGATGCGTCCTACGCTGGTCTCCGCATCGTCAAAATGACGCATGCGGAAGTATCCGCATACTGCAGCACGACCTGCGTACCTAATGTTAAATATAGATACACAGGCCGCATGCCAGCCGTATGCAGAAATAGGCGGAGCTAGCGGCGGAGGGCGGGGCTTCACGGAGGAAGTCCACAGCCCTCCGCAGCGGCTCCAAACGCAAGTGTGAAAGTAGCCTTATACAGTAAAGTGGTCTTTAATAAAAAATTACCTCTCCTGTTCCAGGACTGCATATTTGAATGGTCCCTGTAAATTTAGATAACTGGATTATATTTGATGTGATGCACAGACAATCTGTAAATCATTTTATTTTAAAATTATGTTGCTTTGAACAAAAAAAATGACTGACAAGTGCCGACAACTAGAAGTGTTTGTTCTTTGTAACCAGCTGTGCTTTGACTGTTGTCAAGCGTAATCCTTATGTAGCAGCAAAGACACAGATGGATTACAGAAAGTGGGGCAGGTCTTTGAGTCTCTACAGGAAGTGGGGGAAGGTCTTTGTCTCTACAGGAAGTAGGGGCAGTTCTTTGTCACTCTACAGGAAGTGGTGGAAGTTCTTTGTCACTCTACAGGAAGTAGGGGTAGTTCTTTGTCACTCGACAGGAAGTGGGGGTGGGTCTTTGTCTCTACAGGAAGTAGGGGTAGTTCTTTGCCACTCTACAGGAAGTGGTGGCAGTTCTTTGTCACTCTAAATGAAGTAGGGGTAGTTCTTTGTCACTCGACAGGAAGTGGGGGTGGGTCTTTGTCTCTACAGGAAGTAGGGGCAGTTCTTTGTCATTCTACAGGAAGTGGAGGCGGGTCTTTGTCTCTACAGGAAGTAGGGGTAGTTCTTTGCCACTCTACAGGAAGTGGTGGCAGTTCTGTCACTCTACAGGAAGTAGGGGTAGTTCTTTGTCTACAGGAAGTGGGGGCAGTTTTTTGTCACTCTACAGGAAGTAGAGATAGTTCTTTGTCACTCGACAGGAAGTGGGGGTGGGTCTTTGTCTCTACAGGAAGTATGGGCAGTTCTTTGTCATTCTACAGGAAGTGGGGCGGGTCTTTGTCACTCTACAGTAAGTGGGGGCAGTTACTTGTCACTCTACAGGAAGTGGGGGCAGTTCTTTGTCACTCTACAGGAAGTAGGTGCAGTTTTTTGCCACTCTACAGGAAGTAGGGGTAGAAAACCAATAAATTACCTTTGTCAAAATAGACTGCATACATCACATGTCTATAGGCCATTAATGGCAAATACCTGCAGCGTCTATGGTAGCGGACAATATATACATGTTCAACGCCATATACTTGAACTCATAGGAAGAAAAAAATGCGTATTATGAACACTTTAGTAAAACTGATCTTTATTTGTAATAAGAAATAGAGGATTCAGTCCTCATAACATACATAAAAAAACAAAAAGAAAAAAACAAAACAAACACACGACTGGTAACCTTATATATGTGTCAGTGGTGAGCCAACAGAAAATATATAAATGGCACCCTTCAGAGTATGTATAAATCTAGAAAAAAATCTGGACCTAAGCAAACATATATTTAATATAGAAAATAGCCAAGCAAAAGTACTGGGATGCAGGTAGTGAGAAACCACAAATCCACCTTGCACCTAAACAGATCGAATCCGTTATGATACGGATTACTAAATACCAGTACACAAAGTAACGGCAATTAAACAATAGTGTAGGCCAGATATTAGTAAGAAGTACCTTACCCACACACTCTGGAAGATGGTGCCACGACCCCTACGCGCGTTTCGGCGGCGTGCCTTCGTCAGGGGGAGTCTTTGTCACTATAGGAAGTGGGGGTGGATCTTTGTCTCTACAGAAAGTAGGGGCAGTTCTTTGTCATTCTACAGGCAGTGGGGGCGGGTCTTTGTCTTTACAGGAAGTAGGGGCAGTTCTTTGTCGCTTCACAGGAAGTGGGGGTGGGTTTTGTCTCTACAGGAAGAAGAGGCAGTTCTTTGTCGCTCTACAGGAAGTGGGGGTGGGTTTCTGTCTACAGGAAGTAGGGGCAGCTCTTTTTCGCTCTACAAGAAGTGGAGGTGGGTCTGTATCTCTCTACAGGAAATGGGGCGGATCTTTGTCTTTACAGGAAGTGGGGTGGGTCATTGTATCTCTGCAGAAACATGGGGTGGCTCTTTGTTTCTTTACAGAAAGTTGAGGGTCTTAATCTCTACAAGAAGTAGGGGTTGGTCTTTGTCGCTCAGAAAGAAGTAGGGCAGGTCTTTGTCTATCTACAGGAAATGTGGCGGATCTTTGTTCCTACAGAAAAGAGGCAGGTCTTTGTATCTTTACAACAAGTATGGGTGGGTCTCTATCTCTGTACAGAAAGTTGAGGTTGGGTTTTTGTCTCTACTGGCAGTCGGATGGGATTTGGTCTCGCTAAAAAAAGTAGGGTTGGGTCTCTGTCTCTGTACAGGATATTGGGGTCGGGTTTTTCTTTCTACAGGAAGTGGGGTGGGTCTTTGTCTCTGTACAAGATGTTGGGGTTGGGTTTTTCACTCTACAGAAAGTGGGGCGGGTCTTTGTCTTTGTACCAGAAGTTGGGGATGAGTTTTTGTCTTTCTACAGGAAGTGGGGCAGGTCGTTGTCTCTGTACAGGAAGTTGGGGATGGGCTTTTGTCTCTCTAGAGGAAGTAGGAGTTGGGTCTTTGTTTCTCTACAGGAAGTCTGGGCAGATGTTGGACTCAACAGGAAGTTGGGGCTGGGTCTTTGTCACGCAACAGAAAGGGGGGGCAGATCTTTGCCCCTCTACAGGAAGTAAAGGTGGGATTTTGGCTTTTCTGCTCCAGTTCTCCTGTCTGTCAAACTGCGTACAGGCATCCAAGGAGGTGGACCTACAGTTCAGTGCAGGAAAGTCATTGGGCAATGGCATGAGCAATGCATAATGGAAAGTTACGGAAAAAGAAAACACAGCTACCAATAGTGCTGGCAGAACTCCACAGGAAAAAAGTGAATGACAAGATGCAGACCAAGAAAATTAACAGAGTTCCTTGACATCTTGGACTGTAGGTGACCCAAAAGCAGCTTTACCTTGTTAAGTAAGTTAATGGTAGAAAACCATGTGTTTTACAGATTTTGTCTTAAAGGATAAAGGAACTTAAAGGAATTAACATACCATACCGAACTCAAGAAAATCTGAAGGACTCACCTCTCCAGAGACATTGCATTTTAAGTACAAGATAATAAGGAATTGCCCCAATCATAAAAAAAGAATTTTGAAAGTAGATGCACACATTACTTTTCAGAATTGGAGTCTGCTACAACATTTCTATTGGCTAATTAAGGAAAAGCATCACAATTTAATTTGCAATTACTTCAGTATCCACTGTTTAGGAATGTTCAATGAATGGCCTTTCAGTAAACACAGTTTTCTGGTGTAAAACCCCTTGTAATGTCAGAAAATGTTTGTGGAACTTGAAGCTGCCCAAACATTTTGGGACTTTGGCATTTTTAAACCAGTCACAGCTACCTCTGCCCACGTGGGTGAAGCTTGGGTGGGACAGGGGATGGTGAGACCTGTCCAGCAAATTAATCAAAATTTACTCCACTTTAGTGTCGTAGATTACACTAGACATGTACTCCAGTTACTGACTGGAGTAACGATTCTGGTGGAGGTGCAGAACATTTGTAATATGCATCTAATTCATGAAAAGGCATGCAAATATTAATAAATTATGCACATCTTGATATAGTGATGACTTTGTTAAAACTGTATAAAACACCACTCTTAAATCGGGCCCTATATGTAAATTTAACATCTTGTGAAGGTGCTATATGTATGAAGCAAATAATTGAAAACAAAAACCATGTACCAGAGAATGGCATCATGGGCTGCATGTGGCCCTTGGACTACAAGTTCTGAAATCCTGCTTTAGGGCACCTAGAGAGGTGAGGAATCCTCAGGCAACGAAATCGGCTGTGATTCATCCAGGCCGGTGTTCTCAACTCTGGTCTTGATTAGGAGAAGAAGTAATTGAGTCAGACGCTCCGGATTCATTAAGATGATTGTCGGACAAGTGGCATGCAGCTCTGGACAATGACATGAGTAAGATTTGTGGTGTAAGAAACACTTCTGCTCGTCAAGAATTTGAAGTTGCCACGCCCTCGTCCTGCGAGAACGCCATGAGTTGCAAAATGTTAGAGAAGCCCAAATTTTGCGACTTTTCAAAGTTTTCTACTAAAGAATTCTGGCATAAAAGCATTGATGAATTACACCCAAAATATGCACCTCGTGATTGCCAATAACACCCTTAATTTCTTGATGTATTTTGCCCCCCTCTGTATTCCATTAATGTCCCTTAAATTGAAAGTGAGCATGAATATAGGCTTCCTCCAAGATACTACTAGTACAAATCCGTGTAAAAATACAGCTCTGGCAAAAATTAAGAGATCACTGCAAAATAATCAGTTTGTCTGATTTTTCTCTTTATAGGCATACTATTGAGTAAAATGTAAATTGTTCTTTTATTCTATAAACTTCTGACAACATGTCTCCGAAGATCCAAGCAATAAATTTTGCATTTCTTTTCTGACAAAGAAAAATGGTCAAAATTAATAAAGTGCTTTCAGACTTCAAATAATGCAAAGAAAACAAGTTCATAATCATCTAGAATCAACAATACTGATGTTTTAACTTAGGAAGAGTTCAGAAATCAATATTTTGTGGAATAACTATGATTTTTAATCACAGCTTTCATGCGTCTTGGCATGCTTTCCACCAGTCTTTCACACTGCTCCTGGCGTAAAAATGTAAGCAGTTCTTCTTTGTTTGATGTCTTATGAGTATCCATCATCCTCTTCATTACATTCCAGAGGTTTTCAATAGGGTTCAGGTCGAGATTGGGCTGGCCAAGACAGGGTTTTGATGTGGTGGTCTCTTAATTTTTGCCAGAGCTGTAGCTTACCATATAAGATTCATCCTAAAGTCCCCATACACTTGGTTCGGCCGATTGTTCAACTGGCAGCTATCTCTCCCGATTCTCCCATAAACTGGTGTGCTCACCTAGCTCTCTGGCAGAAGCATATCTGTAGAGGACGAGAGAATCCGAAGTTCAAAATCGGACTTGCCGGATTCTTATCTCCTCCAACAATCAACTGTTGGGGGCCCCCATACACATTAGCTGATATCGGTAGGTTCAATTGGCGTTAATCTAACATGTATGGGGCCCTTTAATGTGCACGGAGTGCCTACACTGATAATCACAGCCTGTAGCGACATAGAAAAAAAAAGATCACATCTTCTCCAAGTAATATGTTCTGTTAGCCAGGGGGTGAGAGCAGCCATTTTTGTCCTGAATGGCTCTTTTCGGCAGGTGAAAAGTGACACCACGGATGCGGTTTAAACATTACGATCTTCCAATTGTTTTTCCTTTGTGCTTTTCGAATCGCAAGGAAGAGAGAGAGACCAGAGAGGGCAAGATCCTCATAATGAGCCTAATAATTTCTATCTGTGCAGACATTTCATTGGCCTTTATTAACTCATAAATAGCAGACAGCATTTTGCGGGATGAATGCTATGGCACCCTACTGTGATCAAACAGAGGAAATAATCAAGCCTTGCTTCTGCAGTGCACGTAAACTGAGCCACGTCTTGGTCCTAATATCTGACAGAGAACAAGCAGAGTACGCTCAAGGCTTTTCATCAAATTCCCCGAGACGCAGAACAAGTAATATAATCTGGCCTTAGTGACAGAGCTGATGTGCTGCTGACGGATTAGCTCCCGACTTATAAAGGGATCGTACAATACTTTCTCTGCACTAATCAATTGTGTCAGTTTCAGTATGCCTGGTACTATAAAAATAAAATAATGACTTCTCCCTCATAGAGCCTGCTACAGCTTTACGTCTTTTCACAATTCCCTCATCTGTTCAGCAAAGTGTATTGAAAACGCTCTATAATGTATAGGAGAGATACTCGAAAAAAAAAACTTTAAGGCCAGCCATCCGCAACCTTCTAGGAACTCTACATCTCAAAAATAAATGGAGAATTTTAACACTTGTCTAGTCTCGTCTCAATGAATTCGTGGGATAATGACAACTTGATTTGAGCAGATATTGACAACAGGGCAGAAGAAGGGCAAACTGCAGATGACTGCAAGCAAACAGAGAAATAAAGAAAACTGTTAAAACAGCATTCGATAATTTTTTTCTGCCTATAGACCATTTGGAAAAAGTAAAGCTCTTGGTTTATGCCAGTTTTAGTCGATATTCAATTTTTCGGTTGCTTGCCAATCCGACTCAATTTTCTACTTATTTCACCTTCCTGCACAACACAATTTTTCCAATTTTGACCAGTGTCACTTTATGAATAACTCTGGAACAGATCCCACCGATTCTAAAAATGTTTTTTTTGTGATATGTGTACTTAATGCTAGTGTTAAAATTTGTGTTTATTTATAAAAAATATCGAACATTTTACAAAAAAAATTGAACATTTTCAAATTTTAATTTTTATGCCCTTAAACTAGATAAGCCACACAAAATCCCTATTAAATAACATTTCCCACATGTCTACTTTACATCAGCATCATTTTTGTAACAAATCTTTTTGTTAGGAAGTTAGAAAGGTTAAAAGTAGATCAGCAATTTTTTTTTATTTTTTTTTAACCCCTTTAGCCCCAAGGGTGGTTTGCACGTTAATGACCTGACCAATTTTTACAATTCTGACCACTGTCCCTTTATGAGGTTAAAACTCTGTAACGCTTCAAATGATCCTGATGTTTCTGACACTGTTTTCTCGTGACATATTGTACTTCATGTTAGTGGTAAAGGTTCTTTGACATTACTTGAGTTCATTTGTGAAAAAAACGGAAATTTGGAGAAAATTTTGAAAATTTCGCAATTTTCCAACTTTGAATTTTCATGCCCTTAAATTTAACACAGAGATACGCCACACAAAATACTTAATAAGTAACATTTCCCACATATCTACTTTACATCAGCACAATTTTGGAACCAACATTTCTATTTGTTAGGGAGGTATAAGGGTTAAAAGTTGACCAGCAATTACTAATTTTTACAACACCAATTTTCTTTTTTAGGGACCACATCACATTTGAAGTCACTTTGAGGGGTCTATATGAAAGAAAATACCCAAGTGTGACACCATTCTAAAAACTGCACCCCTCAAGGTGCTCAAAACCACATTCAAGAAGTTTATTAACCCTTCAGGTATTTAACAGGAATTTTTGGAATGTTTTTTATTAAAAAAAAAAATGAACATTTAACTTTTTTTCACAAAAAATTTACTTCAGATCTAATTTGTTTTATTTTTACCAAGGGTAACAGGAGAAATTGGACCCCAAAAGTTGTTGTGCAATTTGTCCTGAGTACGCCGATACCCCATATGTAGGGGTAAACCACTGTTTGGGCGCATGGCAGAGCTCGGAAGGGAAGGAGCGCCATTTGACTTTTCAATGCAAAACTTTATGGAATTGAGATAGGACGCCATGTCGCGTTTGGAGAGCCCCTGATGTGCCTTAGCAGTGGTAACCCCCCAAAAGTGACACCATTTTGGAAAGTAGACCCCCTAAGGAACTTATCTAGATGTGTGGTGAGCACTTTGAACCCCAAAGTGCTTCACAGAAGTTTATAATGTAGAGCTGTAAAAATAAAAAATCTTATGTTTTCACAAAAATGATTTCTTAGCCCCCGGTTTTGTATTTTCCCAAGGGTAACAGGAGAAATTGGACCCCAAAAATTGTTGTCCAATTTGTCCTGAGTATGCTGATACCCCATATGTCGGGGTAAACCACTGTTTGAGCGCACGGCAGAGCACGGAAGGGAAGGAGTGCCGTTTTACTTTTTCAATGCAGAATTGTATGGATTGAGATCGGAAGTCATGTTGCATTTGCAGAGCCGCTGATGTGCCTGAACAGTGGAAACCTCCCAATTCTAACTCCAACCCTATCCCCAACACACCCCTAACCCTAATCCCAACCCTAACTACACCCCTAGCCCCAACACACCCCTAACAATAATCCCAACCCTAACCACATGTAAGTAATTTTTTTTTTAACTTTTTTACTTTGTCCCAGGGTGGGACATTATGCTATAGTTTCAGATCGCTGATCTGATACTTTGCACAGCACTGTGTCAGATCAGTGCTGCAGGCTTGCCGGCGCCTGCTCTCATCCACCTCCCTGCAGGACCCGGAAGGAGCCCCGCGACCATTTTGGATCCGGGGCCAGCAGGGAGGAGACGCTCGGAATAATGCGATCACATCGCGTTGTTCCGAGGGTCTCAGGGAACCACGCAGGGAGCCCCCTCCCTGCGCGATGCTTCCCTATGCCACCGGAACGCTGTGATCATGTTTGATTGCAGTGTTCCGGGGGGGGTTAATGTGCCAGACATCAGCTTTGATAATCAGCTGACACCTGACCGCGATCGACCGCACTCCCCCCGTGAGCGCGGCGGATCAGTGATGACGTACTATCCCATAGGTGGTCATAGGGGCCCAGACCACCTCGACGGGATAGTTTGTCTAATGTCAGAAAGGGGTTAAACAAAATTTACAAAACCAAGGGATCGAATTTCAATTAAAGTGAGTTGTAGGGGCCTATGTGCCAGAAAATACCCAAAAGTGACACCATTTTAAAAACTGCTCCCCTCAAAGTGCTCAAACCCATATTCAAGAAGTGCATTAACACTTCAGGTGCAACACAGGAATTAAAGCAATGAGAAAAGAAAAAAAAGAAAATGTGAATTTTTCCAACAAAAAGCAAAGTGTATAATAATACAGTAGCGGCGCTCGTGGGATGGATAAGGATGGCTGCGGGTACTGCTCCTAACCACACCAAGGAGAAAGAGGGAGTAACCACGAAAAAAACGATATATACCTTTTTAGAAAACAATGTTTTTTAAAATTACATATACATCTGTACCTGCGCTAAACTTATAGTGCACTAGTAGGGAAACCCAATGAAATTTAATTTACCGTATATACTCGAGTATAAGCCGAGATTTTCAGCCCAAATTTTTGGGCTGAAAGTGCCCCCTCGGCTTATACTCGAGTCACGGTCGGCGGTGGGGTCGGCGGGTGAGGGGGAGAGGGCGCTGATGCATACTCACCTAGTCCCGGCGCTCCTGGCGCTCCCCCTGCCCGTCCCACGGTCTCCGGGTGCCGCAGCCTCTTCCCCTGTTCAGCGGTCACATGGGACCGCTCATTAGAGAAATGAATAGGCTGCTCCACCTCCCATAGGGGCGGAGCCGCCTATTCATTTCTCTAATGAAGCGGTGCCGGTGACCGTAGAGGAAGAGGCTGCGGCACCGAAGACCAGCTGTCCGGGGGAAGGAGCGGCACGCCGGGAGCAGGTAAGTATCGCATATTCACCTGTCCGCGTTCCACACGCCGGGCGCTGTCTCCATCTTCCCGGCGTCTCTCTCTCCTCACTGACTGTGCAGGTCAGAGGGCGCGATGACGCATATAGTGTGCGCGCCGCCCTCTGCCTGATCAGTCAGTGCAGGGAGACGCCGGGAAGATGGCGCCGAGGAGCTGCAAGAGAGGTGAGTATGTGTTTTATTATTTTTATTGCAGCAGCAGCAGCACAGCTATGGGGCAATAATGGACGGTGCAGAACACTATATGGCACAGCTATGGGGCAATAATGGACGGTGCAGAGCACTATATGGCACAGCTATGGGGCGATAATAAACGGTGCAGAGCACTATATGGCACAGCTATGGGGCAATAATGGACGGTGCAGAGCACTATATGGCAGAGCTATGGGGCAATGGTGCAGAGCACTGTATGGCACAGCTATGGGGCAGTAATGGTGCAGAGCACTATATGGCACAGCTATGGGGCAATAATGGTGCAGAGCACTATATGGCACAGCTATGGGGCAACGGTGCAGAGCACTATATGGCACAGCTATGGGGCAGTAATGGTGCAGAGCACTATATGGCACAACTATGGGGCAGTAATGGTGCAGAGCACTATATGGCACAGCTATGGGGCAATAATGGTGCAGAGCACTATATGGCACAGCTATGGGGCAATAATGGTGCAGAGCATTGTATGGCACAGCTATGGGGCAATAATGGCGCAGAGCACTATATGGCACAGCTATGGGGCAATAATGGTGCAGAGCACTATATGGCACAGCTATGGGGCAATAATGGTGCAGAGCACTATATGGCACAGCTATGGGGCAATAATGGTGCAGAGCATTGTATGGCACAGCTATGGGGCAATAATGGTGCAGAGCACTATATGGCACAGCTATGGGGCAGTAATGGTGCAGAGCACTATATGGCACAACTATGGGGCAGTAATGGTGCAGAGCACTATATGGCACAGCTATGGGGCAATAATGGTGCAGAGCACTATATGGCACAGCTATGGGGCAATAATGGTGCAGAGCACTATATGGCACAGCTATGGGGCAATAATGGTGCAGAGCATTGTATGGCACAGCTATGGGGCAATAATGGTGCAGAGCACTATATGGCACAGCTATGGGGCAATAATGGTGCAGAGCACTATATGGCACATCTATGGGGCAATAATGGTGCAGAGCACTATATGGCACAGCTATGGGGCAATAATGGTGCAGAGCATTGTATGGCACAGCTATGGGGCAATAATGGTGCAGAGCACTATATGGCACAGCTATGGGGCAGTAATGGTGCAGAGCACTATATGGCACAGCTATGGGGCAATAATGGTGCAGAGCACTATATGGCACAGCTATGGGGCAATAATGGTGCAGAGCACTATATGACACAGCTATGGGGCAGTAATGGTGCAGAGCATTGTATGGCACAGCTATGGGGCAATAATGGTGCAGAGCACTGTATGGCACAGCTATGGGGCAACGGTGCAGAGCACTATATGGCACAGCTATGGGGCAGTAATGGTGCAGAGCACTATATGGCACAGCTATGGGGCAACGGTGCAGAGCACTATATGGCACAGCTATGGGGCAACGGTGCAGAGCACTATATGGCACAGCTATGGGGCAGTAATGGTGCAGAGCACTATATGGCACAGCTATGGGGCAGTAATGGTGCAGAGCACTATATGGCACAGCTATGGGGCAATAATGGTGCAGAGCACTATATGACACAGCTATGGGGCAGTAATGGTGCAGAGCATTGTATGGCACAGCTATGGGGCAATAATGGTGCAGAGCACTGTATGGCACAGCTATGGGGCAACGGTGCAGAGCACTATATGGCACAGCTATGGGGCAGTAATGGTGCAGAGCACTATATGGCACAGCTATGGGGCAGTAATGGTGCAGAGCACTATATGGCACAGCTATGGGGCAACGGTGCAGAGCACTATATGGCACAGCTATGGGGCAACGGTGCAGAGCACTATATGGCACAGCTATGGGGCAGTAATGGTGCAGAGCACTATATGGCACAGCTATGGGGCAGTAATGGTGCAGAGCACTATATGGCACAGCTATGGGGCAATAATGGTGCAGAGCACTATATGGCACAGCTATGGGGCAACGGTGCAGAGCACTATATGGCACAGCTATGGGGCAGTAATGGTGCAGAGCACTATATGGCACAGCTATGGGGCAATAATGGTGCAGAGCACTATATGGCACAGCTATGGGGCAATAATGGTGCAGAGCACTGTATGGCACAGCTATGGGGCAATAATGTTGCAGAGCACTGTATGGCACAGCTATGGGGCAATAATGGACGGTGCAGAGCACTATATGGCACAGCTATGGGGCAATAATGGTGCAGAGCACTATATGGCACAGCTATGGGGCAATAATGGTGCAGAGCACTGTATGGCACAGCTATGGGGCAATAATGGTGCAGAGCACTGTATGGCACAGCTATGGGGCAATAATGGACGGTGCAGAGCACTATATGGCACAGCTATGGGGCAATAATGGTGCAGAGCACTGTATGGCACAGCTATGGGGCAATAATGGACGGTGCGGAGCACTATATGGCACAGCTATGGGGCAATAATGGTGCAGAGCACTGTATGGCACAGCTATGGGACAATAATGGTGCAGAGCACTATATGGCACAGCTATGGGGCAATAATGAACGGTGCAGAGCACTATATGGCACAGCTATGGGGCAATAATGGTGCAGAGCACTATATGGCACAGCTATGGGGCCATAATGAACAGTATGGAGCATCTATTTTTATTTTTGAAATTCACCGGTAGCTGCTGCATTTTCCACCCTAGGCTTATACTCGAGTCAATAAGTTTTCCCAGTTTTTTGTGGCAAAATTAGGGGGGTCGGCTTATACTCGGGTCGGCTTATACTCGAGTATATACGGTACCTGTGCGATGTGGAGTTTGTTTAAGGAAATTTGCTTGTGGATATGAATATCAGATCATGGATTAATCATGAAGAGGGACTAGGGAGGGAAAAAGTTGGCAATTAAAAATTATATATAAATGGAAATAAAGTCACAAGTAATTAACATTTGGTGTGTAGCTTACTTACTATAAAGATAAGGGTGCTACTAAAATTAATAGTATAGGTGTTGTGGAGGATGTTTATTGATCCGTAAGGCTGGATCGCTAATGTGCAAGTTAAAAAACTAACACCCTGTGAGTGCGTTCCTTGGAATAAGAAGGGTGCGTGCTACACTACTTGCAGAGTTCAGTACCTAAGATGCAGGCGCTGGTTTAGAAAGAAGGAGAGACAATCTCCATTAATCCTTGATGGTAGGCTAGAAAACAGTTGTACTTAGCTGGATCGAAGATTTTCTTTCTGTTAATCAGGCGGCTTCTGCAGGCGCCGTCCCGGCCGGTGACGAGCGCTTACGCGGCCTGGATTCTGTGAGTCCGGTGTGTTGCTTCGCAGGACCTGCAGGTGCGTTCGGGTCACGTGATCACTGATCACGTGGTGCCCTTGGTGTTGGTACGGAGCGCTGTGGGAGCCAAAGCGCTCCCACAGCGCTCCGTACCAACACCAAGGGCACCACGTGATCAGTGATCACGTGACCCGAACGCACCTGCAGGTCCTGCGAAGCAACACACCGGACTCACAGAATCCAGGCCGCGTAAGCGCTCGTCACCGGCCGGGACGGCGCCTGCAGAAGCCGCCTGATTAACAGAAAGAAAATCTTCGATCCAGCTAAGTACAACTGTTTTCTAGCCTACCATCAAGGATTAATGGAGATTGTCTCTCCTTCTTTCTAAACCAGCGCCTGCATCTTAGGTACTGAACTCTGCAAGTAGTGTAGCACGCACCCTTCTTATTCCAAGGAACGCACTCACAGGGTGTTAGTTTTTTAACTTGCACATTAGCGATCCAGCCTTACGGATCAATAAACATCCTCCACAACACCTATACTATTAATTTTAGTAGCACCCTTATCTTTATAGTAAGTAAGCTACACACCAAATGTTAATTACTTGTGACTTTATTTCCATTTATATATAATTTTTAATTGCCAACTTTTTCCCTCCCTAGTCCCTCTTCATGATTAATCCATGATCTGATATTCATATGCACAAGCAAATTTCCTTAAACAAACTCCACATCGCACAGGTAAATTAAATTTCATTGGGTTTCCCTACTAGTGCACTATAAGTTTAGCGCAGGTACAGATGTATATGTAATTTTAAAAACATTGTTTTCTAAAAAGGTATATATAATTTTTTTCGTGGTTTTTCCAACAAAAATGTTACTTCAGCCCCAAATTTTTCTTTTTCACAAAGGTAACAGGAGAAAATGGATCCCAATACAATGCAATCACTCCTGAGTACAACAATACCCCACATTTGGTGGAAATCTACTGCCTGGGAACATGGCAGGGAAAGAGTACCATTTGACTTTTGGAGAGCAAAACTGACTAGAATAGATAGATATTATGTCGTGTTTGCAGAGACCCTGATGTGCTTAAACAGTGGAGAAAAAAGCCCTCAAAATGACCACATTCTGTAAACTAGACCCCTCACAAAAGTTATCTAAAAGGTGTGGTGAGCACCTTGAAAGCCCCGGGTGCTCTAGAGAATTTTATAACTTTGAGCCATTTTCCTGCAAAAATATTGCGCCAGTCACAAATTTTTAATGAGAGGAAATTATTATTATTATACATTTTTATAGCGCCATTTATTCCATGGTGCTTTACATGTGAATACGGGGCAAATATAGACAAATACATTAAACATGAGCAAAAAACAAGGCACATGGGTACATAAGGAGGGAGGACCCTGCCCGCGAGGGCTCACAGTCTGCAGGGGATGGGTGATGACACACTAGGAGAGGGTAGGGCAGGTTGGACCATACAATTTGTTTTGCAATTTCTACGAAGTACACCAATACCCCATATGTGGTGTAAAACTACTGTTTGGGCGCATGGCAGAGCTCAGAAGGGAAAAAGTGCCAATTGAATTCTGAAGTGTAATTGTGGCTGGAATAGATACAGGACGCCATGTCACATTTGGCCCTGACATGCCAAAACAGCAGAAACCCCCACAAGTGACCCTATTTTTGGAAACAACACCTCTTGAAGAATTCATCTAGGCTAGGGGTATAGTGAGCATTTTTAACCCTAAAGAGATTCACATCGGGCTAAGTAAATTAAACATTACCATTTTTTCCAGTACAAATTTTCCAAGTTTTTAATTTTCAAAAGTATAATAGGATAAAATGAATGGTACAATAAGTTCTGCAATTTCTCCTGAGTATGCCAATTAACTGTGCCTTTATCAGGCAATTTGACTCTTATAAAAAATGTATATTAGTGGCTTTGAAATCCCTGCTTTTCCACAGTCTATTTTCCTGCCTTCAGTTGCACCGACATTAGAACGTGCTCATTTGGAGTACAGATGATGGCAGTGATGGGTCGGCTCAGCACCTGTTTCCCACTAACTCTGGGTATAAGCACTGCAGGGGATGGTTCAAACAAACACAACACTCAGAGGAGGAGACAGGGGCTGAGCTGACCTTTTCACTGCCATCATCAGTGCTCCACATGAGTACATTCAGAGAACAATACCACTTAAGGCAGGAACATAGACTGGGGAAAAGCAGAAAAGCAGGGCATGGATTTTTCTGTTCTAGGAGTTAAAACACATCCTGTAATCAAGTGATTTTCAAAGTTTCATAACTTTACAATGCTTGAGAACAATGTAAAAAAAATAAAGTTTAGTCATTCTTTAACTTAATTTTTTTTTTAATATGTGAAGATTGTTGGTGGTTTGGATTCTGAGTTTGCCACCGACACTCAGAAGATTTATGAGAAGTGCAGTGCTTAGGAGGCAGAAGCACTGAGCTTGTGTCTGATTGTGCACAGAACAGTGCATGACTTTCTGCTGAGCTTGTGCACCACTCTGTGTGCGTTATTAAACAGCGGCACCACTCTGTGCGTTCTTAAGCAGGGGCTGAGCTTGTGCATCACTGTGTGCGTTCTTAAGCAGGGGATGAGCTTGTGTATCACTGTGTGTGTTCTTAAGCAGGGGCAGAGCTTGTGCACCACTCTGTGTGCGTTCCTAGGCAGGGGCTGAGCTTGTGCACCACTCTTTGTGCGCTCTTAGGCAGAGGCTAAGCTTGTACACCACTCTGTGCGTTCTTAGGCAGGGGCTGAGGTTGTGCACCACTCTGTGTGCGTTCTTAGGCAGGAGCAGTGTGCTTCTGCTCAGTAAGTACAGCTGACTCTCGTGTGCAACGAGATGAAGCGAGTCATGATTTATTTTTCTATTGGAATGGACAGAAATAAAACCTCTGTACACCTAAGTTTACAAAGAGGACCTCTGTGCAGGCTCTGTGTCAGCTTTTTTACGGACTTGTCATAGGTGGTCTATGGGCTTCTAGACTGATGTTGGCAGATTGCAACTATATTTTCTAAGCAAATACTACCCAGTGACAGAAGAACTGGAAAGACCCTTTACGCCTTAATCATACAAAGAAAAATAACTTACTTCCATTAGGCTTGAGTGTATTCCTATGAGGTAGGGCATCGGAGCACTACAAAAGATAAAGGAACAGGGAATCAATATTCAGCACTGAAAATACCAATCCATGTACACGTCATGTAAATCTACATTTTCCTCCTACTGTCAAAAGAAATTCAATTCTTCAATTAGAAGCTACGGTAATTTAGGACACTTGACAGTCATTAAATACTAGAAAATACAAGATATGCAGACCACTGATAGAATAAAATATTTGATTAGCATTTTTTCTTTTAGTTTCCAACTCCATCTCCATCTCATACAGTTTGGATAAAGTCCTGATTGCCAATTCTAGTTAAAAAAAATACAGCGGATGGGACCAAAACAGACCATTCTGGCACCTGGAAATCTGTGAAAACATGTCCGATATTGATCCAAGCATCAGATCAAAATCGTCAATGCAAGTCAACTAGTCAGTAAGAAATATTGGACAGCACTTGGACGCCATCCATTTTTCATGGACCGCCAGATAAGAGAAGGTAGAGAAACCTTTTTTTTTACTCACTAGAGAAAAACTGATGAAACTTGGACCAAACTCAGATGAAAATCAGAACAAACCCCAACAAGACCACTGATGAAACAAGGAGCGATTATCTTGTACGGATGTCTGAAGGAGCACGTAGTCATATTGGCAGAGCTCCCTCGACATGTTTGCCATAATACTGCAATATTCAGGGTACAGTGTCGAAAGGGCCATGGGCTACACAGAAATATTGCCATGCATTATAGTAGCAGGGGATCGGGTGTCCACATCACTTACTAGGGGGTGGGGGGAGGGGAGATGAGAATGTTTGTAGAAAAAAAAAAACTTGCATGTAATTGTCACCTTCTGCCTGCAGCATTCCCAATGCACGTTTCGCTAACTCTTCATCAGGAGGTCCTCCTGATAGAGAGTTAGCGAAACGTGCGTTGGGGCAGTGGGAATGCTGCAGGCAGCTGATGACAGTAGTTACATGTAAGTTTACATGCCATTATTCTAGCTCCCCTTCTGTTGCACATATGTGTTGGAAAGCTTTAACCAATTAATCACAGTATAATTAGGGGGCTATGTTATACTCATGCTACACTTTGCATGTCCCTTCACCTTCTGCATATGCCTATGTTCCCCTGCATGTGTGCTTAGCAGCCTCCGTTTTTTTTATTTTTTGTCTATGTATGTATCAAGTCAATAAAGTATTTTTTTAATGAGCAAATATACTCTGTAGGTTTTCTTCCTACTTTCTTTTGTTGCAATATGTCAGTCATTGCATGTCTCACACTGGTAACTCCTCCTTTAATGTAAAATAATCTCTGGAGGCAGTCTCAAGGAGATCTATGTCCGTCCCATAGATCTAAACAGCTAATTTACAAATTAAGAAAACTGTGGATTGCTCTACAATAAAACATTGGATCGAAGAGGTCAAGACATCATTTTAGTCCACTTTCTATGACCTGCATACCCATATAGACGGGTTAGGAGAGTTGATCTTTAATAGGCATTTGGGGCATCAGGAGAAACAATTTCTGCTTTTAGTGAATTTATCAGGACGGAATAGATTATGCCCCTCACAATAAGATCCACAGTTTTTAAAAACGCTGGCGTAACGGAGGTAAAACGGGCAATACACGCAAAATTGTTGCATAAGCATGCGCCTAAAAATGTTGTGACATCTGCAACAGTTTTACGCCAGCTTTCAGGCACCAACTATTGGATTAATTGGGACCTTTATAAATTTTCCTTTGTCAGAATTGTAACGACCCCCTCAGAATATATTTAATATGTCATTTATACCAGATGGCGTAAAAATAAAATGCAAAAACAAACATAAGAAAACAATGTCATAATTCACATGATACGTAAGAAGTGTATGATCATGGCTGTGGCCATCTGAGTTAGTAGAAACAGGCGCTCTTCAATCTCCTCCATGTTCATTGTGATGATGATTATTAATAAATAAAAAAATGTTTTAAGTTTTCCTTGGGCGCAAATCTAAAGTTTTTTTCTAGCATTCAGTTTCCCTTCCATTTGAAGCAACTGGCAGTGTAATGTGTAAGAAATCCCCATGGAATAAATATATATATTACCAAAAGTGGCCGAAAGACAAAAAAAAAAATCAAACGATGGGGTGGCTTTCATTAGCTGCTCCTTTGTCAGTGGTCACAGCGATTCCCCCGGAAAACAAACATTTCCCACAAGGCCAAAAGGTTATCGCGTAGAATGATCAGCATGGAAAATCTTCAAAAGAATGTCATGTAACCACATCGGGTAACAATAAGGAAACAATTCGGGATCTGATGGAGCGCACTTCTTACAATGTATGGCGAGAACGCAATCAGATAAACTTAACACCTTCCACACATGCAAAGGATGGCTCAAGATACCTTGTATAACACGAGGCTCTGTGATCACCTGTCCAAAGCAGGACTGGGGCGTATTATTTACACCGTTACACACAGGACATACAGTATATTTCCAAAAGAGGTTGTCAGGGTTAGAGAACAGCTCATGATAAGGCAAGAAGATGTTATAGAAGGGGCTAACCCAGTAAAGCACAGATTTCTGCTCGTGATATGCGTCACCCGACAATATAACAAGCCAACTGATGCTCATTAAGGGTAAGTTCACACTAGGCATTTTTTTTCTGCAGCAACACCTGATCTCTTGGCAAGGAAATAAGATACGGAAGAAAAAAGCATGTTTATCTTGTTTTTTTTTATGTGTTTTTTTGCTGCGATTTTGACATGCTAGATTTGCTTCTCGTGCATGCTGATAAAGTTTAGTGTTGGGGAAAAAAAAAGTCCTATTCTTTAGAATCCGGTTTTGGCACAAAAAAATGCAGCAAAACCTGATCCCTGCGTTTTTGGTGCATTTTTTCACCACCCATTTATGTCAATGGGTGAAAAACGCTGAAAGAAGTGACATGCTCCATTGTGCAAAAAAAACAAAAAAACATGCAAAGCACAAAATCCTGATGACAAAAACCCCAAAGTCTGCATGAGATTTCTGAAGTCTCAGACATGACTGGTACTGTAAACCGCAGCTTAAAATTAGCATAAACAAAAAAAACGCCTAGTGTGAAGACCTTTTACAGAGGCAAACGCAAGCAGTATGAAGGGTCCCTGCTTTCATGACGGTCACTAGGTTGATTGCTGTAGGATAGTTTGAAAAGCCCGCCGGGGACTATAGGGTGAGATCTGACTAGTCCGATGCGACCTCTCCAGCCCAGCTCAAGTTGATTAACAACTCTCTTCCTATGTACACACATCGACTGAAAAGCTTAAAAGACAGAACTGGCTGTAATCCGGCAGCGAGGCTCCACTTCATCAATTTAGCATGAATCTTGTGGCAGGTTCTCTTTAAAAGTCTTTTCTGGTTTCAAAAAAATACATATCTCCTGGCTGCAGTTTGTTAAAAAAACAAACAAACAAACAACAATAACACCTACCCTTTACTCGCCTTCCCCTGGTCAAGTGATGAGTCTCCAGTAATCTCGGGGGCTTTTTTCATTTATTGGCTGCAGCGCTGTTGACGGGACGTCAGCGCTGCCACAAATAACAGAAACGTGGCGCAACGGTGGAGACTCAGATCCGGACCTGGGGAGGGAGAGTAAAGAGCAGTTTGTTGATTTTAAAACAAACTGTAGATGATGGGAAGGAGTTTTCCAAAACCGGAAAACCTCTTTGAAAGACATCTGTCACCAGGTTTTTGCAATGTTATTTGAGAGTAGCATAATGTAGTGGTGGATAGCCTGATTCCAGTGATGTGTCACTTACTGGGCTGCTTGTTGCAGTTTTGATAAGAATTCCTGTTTTTCTTTTGTAGATGTAGCAGTGCTCAGAATGCTGAGCTGTGTATAACCCTGCCCACACCACTGGCGAGCAGTTTTCTGTGTACACTATGCATTGTTCGCAAGCTGCCAATCACTGATGGGGGCGGGGTTACACAGATTAGCCTGACTGGTCCACACAAGAGACCTAGTCCTGCAGTGGTAATCTCTTGCTGATAAAATTCTGATTGTGTTGAAACTATAACACACAGCCTAATACGTAAAACATACATGGAATCAGGGTCTCTACCAGGACATTATGCTGTTGTCAGATTAAATTGCAAAAACCTGATGACAGATTCCCTTTAAGGCAATTCTTTTCAGATGTAGCCACAAAATAGCAGCAAACTCTACATATGTTACTTGCAGGTGTGCCTATAGATGTTGTTGTGGCATTGCCAGCCTGCACATTGCAAGGGCGATGTCCAAGCTAAATTCGGAAAAATAAGTTGACATGCACCAAGCTGGACAATCCACATCACAGGTCAGTTTATGTGCAGGGAATAGCTGCAACGTGTGGATGAGTTATAATGAATTGTCTCTACTTAGAAGTTCGCATGTTACATAACAATGTCTATTCACACTGCTACCGTTTTTCCTTACACTTTGCATATTCCCGTGACGATAGAAGATGTACTGCTGACAATGATTATTTTTCAGGCCCACAAACAATCCAATGAAGCCATGAAGGAACATTGGACAATAGCTGCCACGATTACGCTGGACAATGATGGAGAATGTCCTTATAAAACCATATTTAGCGATTATTGGTCCTTAATCTGGGTTGAGACACTCCTCCAAAATCCCAAACATTTTCTTTAAGCAGATGTAGAAAGAAAGGCGTACTTTGTAAATGAAGACAACTTAGATCTCTCATGTATCGTTAAAAGGGGTTCTTAGATTGGTAAAATTATACTGGGCATAGGGTAAAATCTGGAGCAAAATGCAAGATTATTTTTCTTCTTCTTTGTTGCAAATCTTTTTGCGGAATGTTTCTAATGTGTGAATATAATTTATGAAGTCTCTGAGAAAAAATGTATAACGATGGAACTGGGGAGAGTAATAAAGAGAAATCAAGGTCCAAGCTAACCCTTAATAATACGTCCGAAGCTTAAGGTGACATTACACAGACATAAGAATTCACATCTGAGAAATTTAATTAACGGCAACATGTCCATCTTCACGTGATCTACGACTAATCAAGAGATGGACTAGTAGGCATAATGTGTTTAATTACATGGTCACAAGTGTTGAAATCTGCTGCCGACAGATGAGATTGCGTTCAGAGCCCGACATTAAGGTATTCTACAGAGAGACATATTTAGATTAAGCAATATATATATATATATATATATATATATATATATATATATATATATATATATATATATATATATATTCAGATTTAATGTAACAATTTCATTTAGCTGATGGATTGCGGGCTGGATACAACGTTGCACAGATGATGCTTAATCTAAAGGTTTTCATATTGCTGATGGTGCTTCAGTGCCAGCAAGACAGCGTGAGCTTCTGCAAGCTGGAAGACGGAATTAGCTCTTGTTTCATTTACTTCTTCTGTGTCTTCTAGTTTAATTGTTTCATAGGGCAAACTGTGTTCAGGGCAAACAATTTATATACAAATGTGACTAAAACATAAAGTAAAGAAATAAAGAATGACAAAAAGATCCTGAAAGATTTTCTTTTTTGCTCTACAGATCCATTAGCTTATGATGCTGTATAATTAGAAAGTGTAACTGCCAATAACAGGAGACAGGCTTCCTCTATGGCAGCTGCTAAAATACACACATGGTTTAAAGGAAATCTGTCAGTAGGATCACCTCTCCTAATCCGTCCATATGTGCATGTAGGTCATAGGAAGCTGAATAAAATGACACCTTGATATCTGCAATCCCATGTTTTATTCCAGAGAAATCCACATTTTTCTTAATATGTAAATAAGCTGTTAAGATCTATGGGCCGGACATAGATCTCCCTGAGAATCTGCCTCCAGAGATTATTGTAAATGAAGTGGAGTATTACCAGTGTGAGCTAAGTAATGACTGACTGTCCGCTCTCCTGATCTACAGGTCTCACACTGGTAACTCCTCCTTTCACTGGAGGCAGATTCTCGGGGAGATCTATGTCCGGACCATAGATCTTAACAGCTTATTTACATATTAAGAAAAATGTGGATTTCTCTAGAATAAAACATCAGATCGTAGATATCAAGGTATCATTTTATTCAGCTTCCAATGCCCAAAATGCCCGTATGGACGGCTGATCATACTGACAAATGCCCTTAAACACAACTATTATATCTACCACTATAAGCACTGTCATGATTAGCTTTATTATATGGACAGTATATGGAGGTATTTAAATATTGTATATCACTCCTATGAGGAGAAGCTATAGAAAAGGAGGAAAACACATGAGGAGAAAATAAGTTCAGGATAGAAGCTGTATAGATTATAGAAATCCATCTGTGAAATGTTATACTTCCTCTTTCGTCGTCTGCCTCCTGAAAGTGACTGACAGGTCACTCTCCTCTGTGATCCGCTCGCCCTCCTGAGATCTCATGCAAATGTCATGATTCCTCTTGGAGCAGAACATGAGCAGTAAGGTCATGATAAAGTTTGAGAGCCAGACTATCAATCTGTGCATGTGCCGCCTCTGGGAATGTGACTACTTTACTACCACGTAAAGGCAAAATGACATATTCCTGCACCCATAAGTCTGAACATACGTCTATTTTGCCTTCACGTGGTAGTAAAGTAATTGCATCTGTGAAGTAAGAGTGTTCCAGGGGGACAGCACCTCCTGCACCTTGCAATTCTGACTTTGTGCAGCACGCCAATTCTCCGCACCTGAACCGCCTCTGGGAATGATGGCGCTTGCGTGGAATCTCAGGTGGAGGAGCAGGTCAGAAAGAAAAGTGACCTGTTAGTCACAGAGGCCGGCAGGAGGCAGGAAAAGAAGGATAGAAGTGCAAAGCCAAGCCTCCGGCACTTGTGACTCATTTGCATAAAAATTGGCCAATTTCTACAAAACAGAAAACAAACTTCTAAAACAAAAAGGTACTGGGAATTTACATAGATGACATTAGTTTGGGATCTGAAAACCTGCAGACAGGCTCCCTTTAACAGGAATAGACTCTCCCAACATGAGACAAATCTGAATCTTGGACCGAGCTGTATATCATGGGGGTTAAATAACGTAGAAATGAAATTCTGTCCAATTTAATAAGCTTAAAGTAACCACTAACAAATGCAAAAGGTGTCCATTGCCTTTAAAGGGAATCTAATAGCAGTTTTTTGCTAAGTAATCTGACAGCAATATGATGTAGGGACAGAGACCTTGATTCCAGAAATGTATCACTTACCTTACTGGGTGCAGCAGGTGTGATACAATCACAATTTTCTCTAGTGCAGATCTAGCAGACCTTAGAATGCTGAGCTGTGTATAACCCCGCCCACAGCACTGATTGGCTGCTTTTGTCAATATATAGTGTACACAGAAAGCTGTTAATCAGTGCTGGGGGTGTTTGGACAAGGAGGCACAAGACACCTAGTCCTGCAGTGATAATCTCCTGCTGATAAAATACTGACCTTATTGAAACAGCAAAGCAAAGACCAGTAGGTGACACATGGCTGGAATCAGGGTTTCTGCTCCTATATCATGATGCTCTCAGATTAAATAGCAAAACCCTGGAGACAGATTCTATTTACCGTAAGTCTATCTGGGGAATACCAGGTCCAGTTCAGTGATACTAGACTGGCTAAATGTTTTACCACATTTTGGTCATCACCAGGATATTGGGTTGAATTGGTGGATTTGCTGAAGATTTCACCAGTGGATGTACACAGCAGATTACTGCACAAGCTAAGTGACTGAGATCTTACCATTGTAATACCGGTGCTGCACAACAACTAAAGCACTGCGGATATTCAGATCCAAGGCATGCCCATTCTGGCTCTGAAGCGCCATGAATATTCACCTTTCACTTTCAATGCAGTGGGGGGGTAAAATTCGTGGTGAATCCACAGCAGGACCCATACTTAATGCTGCAGTCGCTTTATATTTCATTGCAGTCATCAGAAAACCAACCATCTCCATTCATGAGACAGCACAGAGCTTAAAGGGATCTTCCAGGTTTAGCTATCTCGCCGATCCATCCTTAGAATAGGTCATCAATGTCAGATTGGCAGAGGTCCGACAGCCAGCACCTCCTCCAATAAGGGGATTTCTTTTTATTATTCAGACCTTGAACATCAGGCAGACAACAGAATGCCGCAAATATTAGGGGGTTTGCAGATCTCTGGTACGGCATCCATGGGCTACTGGCGTGGCCGCAGGACCAGGGTACTGTAAAGCTAATTTTGCTCAACTTTAAGTAAGACTTATTGTACGAATAGGTCATCGAGATCCTCAGGCTGGAAGACACCTTTAAAGAAATTTGGCTTTGCAGATATTGGAGTGAGCTCTACTGTGCTACTACTGCGTTGGTAGATTTGTGGCAAAACAAAAAAAAAATCCAGTTTGTACATAAGACATTACAGCCATTGTCCATAAAACCGCGTCTAGGAATCTCTCAGCCTTGACATCCACTAAACCATAGTCTTGTGCTAGTAGACCATACTTTTTCTGGTTAGATATGCTGTAGGTCTATATTGTTCTCGCCTGCAGTATACTTAAGCCGCACAATGAACAAAACTCAAATCTCCAAGGTTAATTCTTTTTTTCATCTTCCCTCTACATAAGTTTTTGGTATTTCCATTCGGGTATTGTGTAGCACTTTTGCACATGATTATTGTGCGGTATGTAGTGTGCTCAGGTGGTAAAGACCATTCCCACATGGAAGTCCATTTCACGCTGAGTGTCCGGACCACGGGTGTGAATTTCAGCTGCTCTGCAGATACTTGGTTACTACCTTCACAGATTCCACAGAGTGGTACAAAAACACAACCCCTGTTTTGGGCACTATTTTGTTTCTTGTGACATCTAAGGGCAAAGACATTGGGGCATCCAGCGGCAGCGTGAACTATATATTCATCTGGTTACAAAAAAAGCACGGTTTATAAATGAGCCCCAGATAAGTGTGTATCTTGGGACAACCTCTTGGCAATGACACATTTAGGGCAAATTTCAAATAGAGCTTTACAGTCCACTGAAAGCAAGTGTCGATTCTGGGACAATCTCGAAGAAACTGTGTAAAGGCTTGCCCACAACACCCATGGGTCCAGTCCATTACATTAATTTTTTTATGATAACATTTTATTCTTTACTTATTCAACTTTGCAACTAAAAAATTATTTTGCTCCTAAATGTTAGTTAGCATTTTTTTGTTTTTCACCTGGAGTCCCGTGAGGAGTTTGTGCCAATGAATCAACCAGCCCTGTGTCAGCAGTATCAAGATGTGGAAATGAGACTGGCAAGACCCATCCATATTGAATCCAAGGATCCATACAGTGTGAATCATGAATCATATCACATGAGTAAAGATGAAGGGCTGGAGCAAATATGGCAGCTGAAGAGCCATGGTCAGTTAAAGGAAATCTGTCACCACATCTGAGAGCAGCATGATATAGGGGCAGATACTATGATTTCAGAGATGTGTCACTTAGTCCTCGTTGAGACATCAGTTGTTTTGACCTGTGAAAAAAATAGATGGGAGTTTCATCAGTGATTTTTATCTGTGTGCCATCAGGGCGTCATCATAGCACCATCAGGGCGTCGTCATAGCGCCATCAGGGCGTCATCAGGATGCCATCAGGGCATCATCCGAGCATCATCAGGGTGCCATCGGGGTGTCATCAGAGTGCCATCAGGGTGCCATCAGGGCGTCATCAGAGTGCCATCAGAGCGCCATCAGGGTACCATCAGAGCGTCAGGGTGTCGTCCAAACATCATCATAGAGCCATCAGGGCGTCATCAGAGCGCCATTAGGGTGCCATCAGAGCGTCATCAGGGTGTCATCCGAGCGTCATCAGGGTGCCATCAGGGCATCATCAGAGCGTCATCAGGGTGTCATCCGAGCATCATCAGGGTGCCATCAGGGCGTCATCAGGGTGCCATCAGTGCGTCATCAGGGGGTCATCAAAGCATCATGAGAACGTCATTAGGGCATCATCAGGACGCCATCAGGGTGCCATCAAAACATCATCAGGGCGTCATCAGAGAGCCATCAGGGCGTCATCAGGGTGCCATCAAAGCGTCATCAGGGCGCCATCAAAGCCTCATCAGGGAGTCATGCGAGCGTCATCAGGGTGTCATCAGAATGTCATCAGGGCATCATCAAAGTGTCATCAGGGAGTCATCCGAGTATCATCAGAAAGTCATTAGGGCATCATCAGAGCACCATCAGGATGCCATCAAAACATCATCAGGGCGCCATCAAAACATCATCAGGGCGCCATCAAAGCGTCATCAGAACATCAATAGGGCGTCATCAGAGTGCCATCAGGGTACCATCAAAGCGTCATCAGAGCGCCATCAGAATGTCAAGGTGCCATCAAAGCGTCATCAGGGAGTCATCCGAGTATCATCAGAAAGTCATTAGGGCATCATCAGAGTGCCATCAGGATGCCATAAAAACATCATCAGGGCGCCATCAAAGCGTCATCAGAGCGCCATCAGAGTGCCATCAGGGCACCATCAGAACGTCATTAGGGCATCATCAGAGTGCCATCAGGATGCCATCAAAACATCATCAGGGCGCCATCAAAGCGTCATCAGGGCACCATCAGGGAGTCATCAGGGCGCCATTAGGGTGTCATCGGGGCGCTGTCAGAGCGTCATTAGGGTATCATCAGGGCACCATTAGAGCGTCATCAGGGCGCCATCAGTGATTTTCGGCACAGTTTCATTAGTTTTTTTTATGGATGATAAAAAAAAAGTTTCTCTACCTTCCTCCATCAGTCAAAAACACGCATCACAAAGATGGTGCCAAATACTTTCCTTTTTTTTCACAGACCCATAGACTTTCATTGGGGATTTTGATACGACACTCAAATCAATATCAGACACGTCTCCGCAAGTTTGCACAGACCACTCGGTCGGCAAAAAGCCAAGGACATGTGAACAGTTCCATAGACAATAGGTAAGCGTGTTATATGTGGAAAAAAAAGGATAGAACTTGTATGTGAAAAACAAACATCTGAATGAGGCCTTACTGGGCTTCTTGCTGCAGTTTTGATAACATCCCTGTTTTCTCAGTTGCAGATCTAGCAGTTCTCTGAATGCTGAGCTCTGTAGAACCCTGATTGGTAGCTTTCTGTGCACACTGTGCATAGGCAGAAAGCTGCCAATCAGTGGTTGGGGCGGGATTGTATAGAGTTCATGAATATGGAGGACTATATGGCAGCAGGTTTACTAGCCTTCTAGTGATAATCTCCTGCTGATAAAACAGGAATTTTACATAAACTACTGTAAGCAAAACAGTAAGTGACACAGCTGGAATCAGGCTCTCTGTCTCTACATTATGCTGCTCTCAGAATAGGTGGCAAATAGCTAGTGACAGATTCCCTTGAACGGTTGTTTATGGCCCTGGAAATGGATAGACCGCAAGAAATGAGGTTGTCAGTCTGGGAAAACTTCTCTAAGTAAGATTTTCATTCTTGTCATAACTTTATAAGACTTCAGTTCCTGCAGTTTCTGTACAGTAATAACCTTAGGTGTAATAATCCATCCCTTACAGAAATCCCAATCATTCTCTAACCTAATTCACTGTCTCCACTGCCAACTAATCCCACCATCATTTCACTGTCAGGGGCGAGCACCCGATGATAAACCCTGCTAAAAAGTGTTAATTACTGTGAACCAGCGACAATCGTCCAGACAATCACAGGTGACATCAAACGCTCAAAAGCAAGTGGCAAATTTTATTTAATGAAGAACAGGCAAAAAAAAAAAAAAAAAAAGTATAAACGTTTTCCGACAAAAGAAAAATGAACAAGCAGCAGTAACATATTTTGTATAATAGAAAAAAAGAATGCCTTTCTCAGGTTCCTGGCCCCGCCGATGACCCGAAGAGACTTGGTACATCTCCCCGGCGCAGCGCCCTGAAAACACTTAACAAATGTGCAAGATTCTATTCATTTCAATAAAAGCCAACATGAAAGATGGATTTTAAGAAACGTGAAATATATATAGATATATATTTATATATATTTTTTTTTTATAGATCAGAGGCCCAGAAAAGCCATGCAAAGCTTGGGAGAAATCCGGCAAGGGCACCGAGGAAACCAAAGTGTAAGGAAGCGCTCACAATGCTCTTGTGTCAGAAATGCATTCTTCACCCGAGTTTCAGAAGGAAGAATCTGAATACGGTGTCATGGCTGTTTAATTCTTGCCGTTCCCTTTGACAGATTATATAACAATGCACGCTATACATTTCTTGTAAAGCCGAAAGAAAAAGTCTGCAGGGTTTGGTCAGAGCGGCGTGTACATCAGCCGAACAAAAATTATACAATGAGCTATGAATATTATGTGAATATATTATTTTACACAAGAATATCAAAGCAGCCTTCAAAGCAATAACGCCACAATGGCGCTACAACGACGGCGTCCATCCATTGTCAGGTCGGATTTTCGCGGGTGCATTAAATATACTTATATTCACGGAAAAACTAACTATCTTCCCCTTCACCCCCCTTGGTTGAATGGAAATTATTTCACACCCAAAAAGAACAAAAACAAAAAAACCTCAAGCAAAATGAAGAAAACTGTCCAAAGTTATGCTCACATTTAGCACATTCATTTTGTTTGGTGCATCAGGAAAGCTTATAAGTGTCAAATGTGTACAAAGGCCGAAAGAAACAAAAAAGGGGTATCCTACAAAGCTGGTATGCACCTGTGCGTAATGTGAACGGCGCCTGGCAGAAAGAATGGGCATGCAGTGGTATACCGCCTCGTGCTAAACGGCCCCAAACCCTGCCCAGTGCTAAACAGCCCCAAACCCTGTCTGGAGCTAAACAGCCCAAACCCTGCCCGGAGCTAAACATCCCAAACCCTGCTCGGAGCTAAACAGCCCCAAACCCTGCTCAGAGCTGAACAGCCCCAAACCCTGCTCGGAGCTGAACAGCCCCAAACCCTGCTCGGAGCTGAACAGCCCCAACCACTGCCTGGAGCTAAACAGCCCAAACCCTGCTCGGAGCTAAACAGCCTCAAACCTTGCCCAGAGCTAAACGGCTCCAAACCCTGCCCAGAGCTAAACGGCCCCAAACCCTGCCCAGAGCTAAACGGCCCCAAACCCTGTCCGCATCTGCTCACTTTTCCCAACACGTGCCATGTATGTATGGCAGAAGTCAGGAGGATTTGTATGGAGTGGATCCACGCCATATCTGTCATATCGGGGCAGCACGGTGGCTCAGTGGATAGCACTGCAGTCTTGCAGTGCTGGAGTCCTGGGTTCAAACCCCACCAAGGACAACATCTGCAAAGAGTTTGCATGTACTCTCCGTGTTTAAGTGGGTTTCCTCTGGGTGCTCCAGTTTCTTCCCACATTCCAAAGACATACTGATACGTAATTTAGATTGTGAGCCCCATTGGGGACAGCGATGATATTGTGTGCAAACTGTAAAGAATTGCGGAATATGTTAACGCTATATAAAAATAAAGATTATTATTATCTGTTTTACAGAACAGACATCCACCTATATCTTCTGCAACCGGAACTAACTCTGATCGCTGTAGATTAACATCTTAGATGCCACAACCAAGGCATTTAATTGGTTAAGCAGGAGAAATATAGAGAAAGGCTCCACAGAGTGAGCTGACATGTAGCTATTGCTAGTGAATAAAGGATCCTTTTTTTCACTTTCCAGATGTGCTGCCTCTTTTTTGATTATTGTTTTTTACCAATGTTGAGCAAGCATGCTGGGATAAGGTGATATCCACTGTGCGCGGGTGCTAACAGAATGCCTTCGAGATGCTCGAATAATGTGTTCAACTCACCGCGGCTGTTTGAAAGCCACAACACATGAGGGGATTTCCTATCAAACAGACGATCCCTGCATGCGTTGCGGCTGTCAAACAGCCACAAGACATGCAGCCACGGGAACATATTATTTGAGCACGCCGAAGACACTCTTAGCACCCGATCATGCTCAGATAACACTTTATCCCTGCACATTCGCTCATCACTATTTTTTTTTTTACTGTTAATAGGATACGGAGGATTCCTTGGTGGAGTTTTGCACCCACTTAGGTATAAAAAAATATATAAATACATATATTTATATAAATAATAATCCATGTATATATTATAGCAAAAGCATCCTAGCTTTGGATCTTAAAGTCTATTGCACTGTTCCAGATCTTATATTTTTTTCATTATACTGATGCATACCGCCCATATGGAAGCTGAAAAGACGCACTATAAGCCTTGCCAGGCGGATATAACCTTATGGACACAGATGCTGTATGTTGGCGACTTTCCCAGGGTACACGCTAAATGTACATTGCAAACAAAAAATGTGAACATAGCCTAAGGGAGTTGCCTTATTACTAAGAAGTAGATACCATTTATTATTTCTACGTCTAAAACCTAAAAAAAAGACCTAGTTTCGGGTCCAACAACGACACATTTTTCATGGTGAGAACCTTCAAGCTGATGATCTTGTGCTTTCACTGCTGTGATCGTCGCCATCATCTGCATCTTTTGTTTGGCCCATGATCCACTCGCCACAATAATCCTATTTTGTTTCTTTTATATTAATTTATGATAAAAATAAAATTAAACAAGAAAAAGAAAACATAAAATAAAATAAAAATTAGAAAAATAAAATAAATTAATAAATAAATTTGGTGAGTAACTTTATCACATCCCTTCTTCAGGACGACCAGAAAGGTGCGGTGGTCGGGATGCATATCGAGCCAGCGGGGATAACTAACATTTTAAGTGAAGAGCTCCAAAGCCTAAAACATGTAAATTTGAAGGAGGTTTGTTCCCCTGTGGATGATTTAAATGTTAAGTATATCTCCAAGTCGCAGATACACAAAATGGAATCTGAAAACTATTATCTCCGGTCGAAATGAACCTTCAATTTACTTAGTGCACAGGAAGGGCAGATTCACTTCATTTTCGCTGCCAGCAGGTTCCCCTTTCTCCGTATAATAGGCTTCGCATGTGTAATTAACACATAAAGGCGGCTGCTGCCAGCTTTGCTTCAGGTGCATGCTGGTAGGAGTTTTCAGGACAACGGTGTGGGCTGCAATAGCTTTTAACATGGGGGTTTGAAGATTAGCCATTCATTGACTGCCTGACAAAGACATGTTAAAAGGGGCGAAGGCCGGGCCCTGCTGTTGGGAGCACAGGTGTGGACAAAGCAAACATGTGGGTCATGTGGCCTGAGGAACACAGAAATTGATAGATAGACGGCATCAATGGACTCCTACCGGCTGTATTTTAGCTGGCGTATTTGAAGAATGGAGCTGCCGCATGAAATTGCTAATATAAAAGTATGATTGTGAAACCCGCAATTATCGGGATGCCTCTAATTGTGCTTTTAAAAAAAAACAAATGATTATCTTTCATTCGGGGCTTGAACTTTAATTAAGCTTGTAATCGCACGCATGGTAATTGTCTGATACATATATTTAACACCAATTTATTTACCATTCGTACGTCTGCGTGACCCGATGGCGCCTATTTCTGTGTTAGACTGTGTGAAGGACGTGATGAAGCTGTGAGATGAGTTGGGCGGGTGGTTGGGGACACTGCTCAGTAGCACAATGTGCTGTAACAAGGCCATTAGCACAACAAGCGGTAGGTCCTCCACCTGTCCTCGCAGGGTTAAACTCCCAAGAACACATGCCGTGCGTCCAGCCTTCACTCGTAGTTGTTTTCTCGTTTTATAGTCTATGTATTCTTATTTTTTTGGCTCTCTAATTCTAAAACCAAATCATCAAGCGGAACGTCACTGTTACCCTAATGGTACGCTTTGTGGTTTTATGAAGATGGCCAACCACCGATGGTTGTAACAAGTGGTGCCACCAGCCCAGTGTCTGCTGAGCGCCTAACCAGCAAAGGGTCATTCCCATCATGGAATGACCATGGCAGAGGCAGTACCACCTTTTACCTGCTCTACTTTTAATTAGCAGGCCTGGCAAGACGTTATTGTTGCAGAAAGATTCACATGTGACATCGCACCATGCCGGCTAATCAAACCAAGGGCCGTGAACGTCAGCAAGTAAGAGGCAAAGATGAGGAAGACCGGAAACAAATAAAGCACACTAGGGTCTTATCTGATAACAATGGTATGCAGAAAAAAGGAGGATGCACTCACTTTGATATGTTGCTCAAGTCAACATGTAACGGGCATGTAAAACAGCTGCTGTACAGATAACGGTCAGGAAGTAGACCAACGATACAGGAAAAAGACTGGCGGTATCACTCATGCGCTGCTGGAGCTTGATAAACTGGAGGGCTATTATTTATGTTGGTTGTGCTAGGGATCTTTGAGTTAGGGTACCGTCACACAGTGGCATTTTTATCGCTACGACGGCACGATTCGTGACGTTCTAGCGATATTGTTACGATCTCGCAGTGTCTGACACGCTACTGCGATCAGGCACCCAGCTGAGAATCGTACGTCGTAGCACATCGTTTGAAACTTTCTTTCGTCGCTGGATCTCCCGCTGTCATCGCTGGATCGTTGTGTGTGACAGCGATCCAGCGATGCGTTCGCTGGTAACCAGGGTAAACATCGGGTAACTAAGCGCAGGGCCGCGCTTAGTAACCCGATGTTACGCTACGACGGCACGATTCGTGACGTCGCAGCGTCGTATGATTATCGCTCCAGCGTCGTAGACACACGTTGCAATCTCGGCGCTGGAGCGATGCCGAAGTCCCCGGGTAACGAGGGTAAACATCGGGTTACTAAGCGCAGGGGCGCGCCTAGTAACCCGATGTTTACCGTGGTTACCAGCGTAAAAGTAAAAAAAAAAAAACCGTACATGCTCACCATCTGATGTCCGTCAGGTCCCTTGCCGTCTGCTTTCCGCTCTGACTGTCTGCCGGCCGGAAAGTGAGAGCAGATCACAGCGGTGACGTCGCCGCTGCGCTCTGCTCTCACTGTACGGCCGGATCTCAGTCAGAGCAGGAAGCAGACGGCGAGGGACCTGACGGACATCAGATGGTGAGTATGTACGGTTTGTTTTTTTTTACTTTTACGCTGGTAACCACGGTAAACATCGGGTTACTAGGCGCGCCCCTGCGCTTAGTAACCCGATGTTTACCCTCGTTACCCGGGGACTTCGGCATCGCTCCAGCGCCGTGATTGCAACGTGTGTCTACGACGCTGGAGCGATAATCATACGACGCTGCGACGTCACGAATCGTGCCGTCGTAGCGATGTAAATGGTACTGTGTGACGGTACCCTTAAACATCCTTAATCTTCATGAGTTTCACACCCTGAATGTGAAGCTCATGAAGATTAAGGATGTCTGACCCAAAGATCTCTAGCACACCCAATATGGAAAATGGCCCCCCAGCCTATTAAGCTCCAGCAGCGCATGAGTGATACCGCCAGTCTTTTTCCAGGCAGCACTCTCTCTCCCATGCAGCAGCCACAGACTACTGTTGTGGCTGCTGGAATGCAACATGCCACTAAATTTGCCCCAACTGTATGATTAACACTTGTCTTTTGTTTACAGCTCATTGCCTAGGAGGCCGACCATCCTTGCTGTCTAGATTGCAAGCGCTGGGGGATTAGGAGGTAACAGCTTTATCCAGCAACAAAACCATGCTGACAAGCAAAAAAAAAGAAGCGCTTGCAAGCACTGGGCATGTTTTGCTGTGTAGCAGCGGTGGTCGTTCTCCAAGGCAACGAGCAGTAAACAAAAGTGTTAATTAGTGATGAGCGGACGTCCGAGTCTACTTGGGTGTCATCCGAGTATATCGGGAATGCTCGAATACTATATTTGAGTCCCCGCACCTGTCATGAGTAAGACTGCCAAGTGCAGTCGAAACGCGTCGACTGGGTTATGTCGACCATGTACATTTTTCTTTTGTATGCACTATAATTTCTTTTGAAAAAGAAAAAGAAAAGGAAAATCCCATCCTGTTGAGCCAGACTCCAATTTTTTCTATTTTCCCCGCGCCTGTATGTCTCATGGCTGTTCGACAGCCACAACACATGTAGGAATTGCGTCTTTGTTAGGCCATCCCCACATGTGTTGCAGCTGTCTAAAAGATGCAAAAAATGCAGCCGCAGAGACTCGAATATATTATTAGAGCATGCCCAAGATACTCAGATTCCACCCGGGCATGCTTGGACACCACGTTACCCGAGCACGTTCACACATCACTAGTGTTAATATCTCAAGAACTAATGAAATCTGTAATACTCAAATTTCAAAATTGCATGTATTTACAAGCGCTATCCAGCAATACCTACCTTTTCTTAGGCTGAGCTTACAAGCCAGTTTTATACTGTTAAAGCGACCCACCATCCCCCATATTAAAGTTAATTATACATATCTAACGTATAGTCACTATAACTAATGGCCTCCGTTCTGACTTAGCTTTGCGGAGAGCTGGACCAACACTGATAACAATGGTCCTGTGACCATCTCGAGGCAGATAAGAGGCATTGAAGGTGTGGGAGGTTTAGACTTTAAACCAAACACCAATCTCGGATATGGTAGAGGTGGCAGCAGAGGGGAGGCCATAAGATCCTGTGACCACGTATTAGAGATGGATAGTCATATAATATGGGGGTCGAGGAAAGCTTTATGATGGTCAGATATATGTAAAAAAAAAATTATCCAAACCGCCAAATTTATGCACATACTGACAGCTGTCCTATAAGTATTAGGGACTTCCGGTTCTCCTTGTTCTCTTAGAAGATAGGTGGCCGCGGATATGTTAATTATGGAGTCCAGAGAAATTGTCAGCCAAACAGGTGTTATGCCAACAAGTATCTGATGAACAGTATATGACCTATCCATGACTAGGCCAACACAATGAGGAGGAGTAAGGAAATGCAAAGACAAAATCACATAAGGAGCCGTGGAAGGGGCAACACAAAGGTAAAAAGGATAGAATAAGATGTTTGTGGACTACAAGATTTTTAATGAAAGATACAGAAATAAGCTAAAGTGGGTCCTCTATTTCGGTAGCAATTTGCTCCTGTTGGGTTTGAGAGACGAATATGCCATATAAGCTCCATACAGCTATACTTCTACTGATCATTCATTAAACATAATTTATAGGAGTAATGTATAGTACTAGCTGTTTCCAGCCAGCTAACGCTCGGCACGCTCAGGAGCCTTGTGTGGTAATGTGTGGGGACAGAGCCTCACGTGGTAATGTGGGGGGAGACGGAGCCTCATGTGGTAATGTGTGGGGACGGAGCCTCGCGTGGTAATGTGTGGGGACGGAGCCTCGCGTGGTAATGTGTGGGGACGGAGCCTCGCGTGGTAATGTGTGGGGACGGAGCCTCGTGTGGTAATGTGTGGGGACGGAGCCTCGTGTGGTAATGTGTGGGGACGGAGCCTCGTGTGGTAATGTGTGGGGACGGAGCCTCGTGTGGTAATGTGTGTGGACAGAGCCTCGTGTGGCAATGTGGGGGGACGGAGCGTCGTGTGGTAATGTGTGGGGACGGAGCCTCGTGTGGTAATGTGGGGGAACGGAGCCTCGTGTGGTAATGTGTGGGGACAGAGCCTCGTGTAGTAATGTGGGGGGGGCGGGATTATGTGTGGTAATGTGGTGGGGGTGGGATTATTTGTGGTAATGTGGTGGGGGGGCGGGATTGTGTGGTGATGTGGTGGGGGGCGGGAATTGTGTGTGGTGGGGGAGCGAGATTATGTGTGGTGATGTGGTGGGGGGCGGGATTATGTGTGGTGATGTGGTGGGGGGGCGGGATTGTGTGGTGATGTGGTGGGGGCGGGATTGTGTGTGGTGATGTGGTGGGGGGCAGGATTATGTGTGGTGATGTGGTGGGGGACGGGATTATGTGTGGTGATGTGGTGGGGGGATTGTGTGTGGTAATGTGGGGGGCGGGATTATGTGTGATAATGTGGGGGGCGGGATTATGTGTAGTGTATGGGCGGGATTATGTGTGGTGATGTGGTGGGGGGCGGGATTATGTGTGGTGATGTGGTGGTGGGGGGCGGGATTATGTGTGGTGATGTGGTGGGGGCAGGATTATGTGTGGTGATGTGGTGGGGGCGGGATTGTATGTGGTGGGGGGGCGGGATTATGTCTGGTGATGCGGTGGGGGGCGGGATTATGTGTGGTAATGTGGGGGGCGGGATTATGTGTGGTAATGTGGGGGGCGGGATTATGTGTGGTAATGTGGGGGGCGGGATTATGTGTGGTGGAAGGGCGGGATTGTGTGTGGTGATGTGGTGGGGGGGCTGGATTATGTGTGATGTGGTGGGGGGCGGGATTATGTGTGATGTGGTGGGGGGGCGGGATTGTGTGTGGTGATGTGGTGGGGGGGCGGGATTATGTGTGGTAATGTGGGGGGATTATGTGTGGTAATGTGGGGGGTGGGATTGTGTGTGGTGGATGGGCGGGATTATGCGTGATGATGTGGTGGGGGGCGGGATTGTGTGGGGTGATGTGGTGGGGGCGGGATTGTGTGTGGTGATGTGGTGGGGGGCAGGATTATGTGTGGTAATGTGGGGGGCGAGATTATGCGTGGTGGATGGGCGGGATTGTGTGTGGTGATGTGGTGGGGGGCGGGATTATGTGTGGTGATGTGGTGGGGGCAGGATTATGTGTGGTGATGTGGTGGGGGCGGGATTGTGTGTGGTGATGTGGTGGGGGGGCGGGATTATGTCTGGTGATGCGGTGGGGGGCGGGATTGTGTGTGGTAATGTGGGGGGCGGGATTATGTGTGGTAATGTGGGGGGCGGGATTATGTGTGGTAATGTGGGGGGCGGGATTATGTGTGGTGGAAGGGCGGGATTATGTGTGGTGATGTGGTGGGGGGGCGGGATTATATGTGGTGGGGGCGGGATTGTGTGTGGTGATGTGGTGGGGGGCGGGATTGTGTGTGGTGATGTGGTGGGGGGGCGGGATTATGTGTGATGCGGTGGGGGGCGGGATTATGTGTGATGTGGTGGGGGGGCGGGATTATGTGTGGTGATGTGGTGGGGGGGCGGGATTGTGTGTGGTGATGTGGTGGGGGGGCGGGATTATGTGTGGTAATGTGGGGGGATTATGTGTGGTAATGTGGGGGGTGGGATTGTGTGTGGTGGATGGGCGGGATTATGCGTGATGATGTGGTGGGGGGCGGGATTGTGTGGGGTGATGTGGTGGGGGCGGGATTGTGTGTGGTGATGTGGTGGGGGGCAGGATTATGTGTGGTAATGTGGGGGGCGAGATTATGCGTGGTGGATGGGCGGGATTGTGTGTGGTGATGTGGTGGGGCGGGATTATGTGTGGTGGGGGCGGGATTATGTGTGGTGATGTGGTGGGGGGGCGGGATTATGTGTGGTGATGTGGTGGGGGTGGGATTATGTGTGGTGGGGGGCGGGATTTTGTGTGGTGGGGGGCGGGATTATGTGGTGATGTGGTGGGGCAGTATTATGTGTGGTGATGTGATGGGGGGTGGGATTGTGTGTGGTGATGTGGTGGAAGGGCGGGATTATGTGTGGTGATGTGGTGGGGGGCGGGATTATGTGTGGTGATGTGGTGGGGGCAGGATTATGTGTGGTGATGTGGTGGGGGTGGGATTGTGTGTGGTGATGTGGTGGGGGGGGCGGGATTATGTCTGGTGATGCGGTGGGGGGCGGGATTGTGTGTGGTAATGTGGGGGGCGGGATTATGTGTGGTAATGTGGGGGGCGGGATTATGTGTGGTAATGTGGGGGGCGGGATTATGTGTGGTGGAAGGGGGCGATTATGTGTGGTGATGTGGTGGGGGGGCGGGATTATATGTGGTGGGGGGCGGGATTATGTGTGGTGATGTGGTGGGGGGCGGGATTGTGTGTGGTGATGTGGTGGGGGGGCGGGATTATGTGTGATGTGGTGGGGGGGCGGGATTATGTGTGGTGATGTGGTGGGGGGGCGGGATTATGTGTGGCGATGTGGTGGGGGGGCGGGATTATGTGTGGTAATGTGGGGGGGATTATGTGTGGTAATGTGGGGGGTGGGATTGTGTGTGGTGGATGGGCGGGATTATGCGTGATGATGTGGTGGGGGGGCGGGATTGTGTGGGGTGATGTGGTGGGGGCGGGATTATGTGTGGTGATGTGGTGGGGGGCGGGATTATGTGTGGTAATGTGGGGGCGAGATTATGCGTGGTGGATGGGCGGGATTGTGTGTGGTGATGTGGTGGGGCGGGATTGTGTGTGGTGATGTGGTGGGGGGGCAGGATTATGTGTGGTGATGTGGTGGGGGTGGGATTATGTGTGGTGGGGGGCGGGATTATGTGTGGTGGGGGGCGGGATTATGTGGTGATGTGGTGGGGCAGTATTATGTGTGGTGATGTGATGGGGGTGGGATTGTGTGTGGTGATGTGGTGGGGGGTGGGATTGTGTGGTGGTGATGTGGTGGGGGGTGGGATTGTGTGGTGGTGATGTGGTGGGGGGTTGGATTGTGTGTGGTGATGTGGAGGGGGGCGGGATTGTGTGTGGGGTTGTGGTGGGGGGGCGGGATTGTGTGTGGTAATGTGGTGGGGGGCAGGATTATGTGTGGTAATGTGGTGTTGGTGGGATTGTGTGGTAATGTGGTGGGCGGCGGGATTGTGTGTGGTAATGTGGTGGGGGGGCGGGATTGTGTGGTAATGTGGTGGGGGGGCGGGATTGTGTGTGGTAATGTGGTGGGGGGCGGGATTGTGTGTGGTGATGTGGTGGGGGGCGGGATTGTGTGGTGATGTGGTGGGGGCGGGATTGTGTGTGGTGATGTGGTGGGGGGCGGGATTGTGTGTGGTGATGTGGTGGGGGGCAGGATTGTGTGTGGTGATGTGGTGGGGGGCGGGATTGTGTGTAATAATGTGGTGGGGGGGCGAGTTTGTGTGTGGTGATGTGGGGGGCGGGATTGTGTGTGGTGATGTGGTGGGTGGGGGGATTGTGTGTGGTAATGTGGTGTTGGCGGGATTGTGTGTGGTAATGTGGTGGGGGCGGGATTGTGTGTGGTAATGTGGTGGGGGCGGGATTGTGTGTGGTAATGTGGTGGGGGGCAGGATTGTGTGTGGTAATGTGATGGGGCGGGATTGTGTGTGGTGATGTGGTGGGGGGCGGGATTGTGTGTGGTAATGTGATGGGGGCGGGATTGTGTGTGGTGATGTGGTGGGGGGGCGGGATTGTGTGTGGTGATGTGGTGGGGGGCAGGATTGTGTGTGGTGATGTGGTGGGGGCGGGATTGTGTGTGGCAATGTGGTGGGGGCGAAATTGTGTGTGGTGATGTGGCGGGGGGGCGGGATTGTGAGTGGTAATGTGATGGTGGCGGGATTGTGTGTGGTGATGTGGTGGGGGGGCGGGATTATGTGTGGTGATGTGGTGGGGGGTGGGATTGTGTGTGGTGATGTGGTGGGGGTGGGATTGTGTGCGGTAATGTGGTGGGGCGGGATTGTGTGGTGATGTGGTGGGGGTGGAGCTACTGTGCAGGGGGCGGGATTAGCGAGTAATCACGATGCCTCATATATATAGATGAGCTTCATTTCTTAGTAACTAGTGTATATTTCAACCACTTTATTCAGTTTGACAGTGACAAGTCGATATCCCGATGCTTAAAGGAATTGTCAAGGACTTACAAACTCTGTTCCAAAAAAGTTAGGCCACTGTTTAAAGTGTAAAGAAAACAATAAAGTAATGATATAGAAATCTTTTATCTCCATATTTAATATACAGCAGAACATAATCACAGATCAGAAGATGAGTGTTGGGCAAATATTTGTCCACTTCTTTTGAAAAAATTAACTCATTTACAAACTGATGGCAACAACTCATCTCCAAAAAGTTGAGATTATATAGAATTATTATAGATTATAATAGAATTCTATTCACTCATCTCTAGTTGTGATGGATGCAGTATTTGGTTTAGCATAGTCTTGCTGAAATATGCGTGTTCTTTCCCTTAATAGACGTCTGGATGGAGTATATGTTGTTCTAAGACCTCTATATAATGCTCAAAATTGATATTGCCTTACAATTGCAGGAGAAATTGCACAACAACTTTTGTGGTCTAATTTCTCCTGTTACCCTTGTGAAAATAAAAATTTAAAAAGATCATTTTTGTAGAAAAAATGCGATTTTTTTTGTTTTCACGGCTCTACGTTATAAACTTCTGTGAAGCACTTGGGGGTTCAACGTGCTCACCACACATCTAGATAAGTTCCTTAAGGGGTCTAGTTTCCAAAATGGTATCACTTGTGGGGGGTTTCCACAGTTTAGGCACATCAAGGGCTCTCCAAACGCGACATGGCATCCGATCTCAATTCCAGCCAATTCTGCATTGAAAAAGTCAAACGGTGCTCCTTCACTTCCAAGCTCTGCGGTGTAAGTGTAAGCTGCACATGCCATAGGCACTAATGCCCCTATACCATCAGAGATACAGGAACGGTGCTGCTGATAACAAGCTGGATGGTCCCTCTCCTCTTGAATCCACAGGACAAGGCATCCATGGTTTCCATAAAGAAATTCACAATTTGATTAATCTGATAACAGAACAGTTTTCCATTGTGCCTCTTTTTTTTTTTTTTTTTAACCCCTTAGTGACAGAGCCAATTTGGTACTTAATAACCGAGCCAATTTTTACAATTCTGACCACTGTCACTTTAAGAGGTTATAACTCTGGAACGCTTTATCGGATCCCGCTGATTCTGAGATTGTTTTTTTGTGACATATTGTACTTCAAGTTAGTGGTAACATTTCTTCGATATTACTTGCGATTATTTATGAAAAAAATGGAAATATGGTCGAAAATTTTTAAAATTTAGCAATTTTCAAACTTTGTATTTTTATGCCCTTAAAGCAGAGAGATATGTCAAAAAAATAGTTAATAAATAACATTTCCCATATCTATACTTTACATCAGCACAATTTTGGAAACAAATTTTATTTTTGTTAGGGAGTTATAAGGGTTAAAAGTTGACCAGCAATTTCTCATTTTTACAACACCATGTTTTTTTTAGGGAGCACATCACCTTTGAAGTCATTTTGAGGGGTCTATATGATAGAAAATAACCAAGTGTGACACCATTCTAAAAACTGCACCCCTCAAGCTGCTCAAAACCACATTCAAGAAGTTTATTAACCCTTTACGTACTTCACAGGAACTGAAACAATGTGGAAGAAAAAAATGAACATTTAACTTTTTTTGCAAACATTTTACTTCAGAACCATTTTTTTTAATTTTCACAAGTGTAAAAACAGAAATTTAACCACAAATTTTGTTGTGCAATTTCTCCTGAGTACGCCGATACCCCATATGTGGAGGTAAACCACTGTTTGGGCGCAACGCAGAGCTTGGAAGAGAAGGAGTGCCGTTTGACTGTTTCAATGCAGAATTGGCTGGAATTGAGATCGGACGCCATGTCGCGTTTGGAGAGCCCCTGATGTGCCTAAACAGTGGAAACCCCCCACAAGTGACACCATTTTGGAAACTAGACCCCTTAAGGAACTTATCTAGATGTGTGGTGAGCACTTTGAACCCCCAAGTGCTTCACAGAAGTTTATAACGTAGAGCCGTGAAAATAAAAAATCGCATTTGTTTTCACAAAAATGATTTTTTCGCCCACAAATTCTTATTTTCACAAGGATAACAGGAGAAATTAGACCACAAAAGTTGTTGTGCAATTTCTCCTGAGTACGTCGATACCCCATATGTGGAGGTAAACCACTGTTTCGGCGCACCGCAGAGCTTGGAAGTGAAGGAGCACCGTTTGACTTTTTCAATGCAGAATTGGCTGGAATTGAGATCGGATGCCATGTCGCGTTTGGAGAGCCCCTGATGTGCCTAAACTGTGGAAACCCCCCACAAGTGATACCATTTTGGAAACTAGACCCCTTAAGGAACTTATCTAGATGTGTGGTGAGCACGTTGAACCCCCAAGTGCTTCACAGAAGTTTATAACGTAGAGCCGTGAAAACAAAAAAAATCGCATTTTTTCTACAAAAATGATCTTTTTAAATTTTTATTTTCACAAGGGTAACAGGAGAAATTAGACCACAAAAGTTGTTGTGCAATTTCTCCTGAGTACGTCGATACCCCATATGTGGGGGTAAACCACTGTTTGGGCGCACCGCAGAGCTTGGAAGAGAAGGAGTGTCGTTTTACTTTTTCAATGTAGAATTGGCTGGAATTGAGATTGGACGCCATGTCACGTTTGGAGAGCCCCTGTTGAGCCTAAACAGTGGAAACCCCCCACAAATGACACCATTTTGGAAACTAGACCCCTTAAGGAACTTATCTAGATGTGTGGTGAGCACTTTAAACCCCCAGGTGCTTCACAGAAGTTTATAACGTAGAGCCGTGAAAATAAAAAAAATCGCATTTTTTCTACAAAAAAGATCGTTTTGCCTCCAAATTTTTATATTACCAAGGGTAACAGGAGAAAATGGACCCCAGAAGTTGTTGTACAATTTGTCCTGAGTACGCCGACACCCCATATGGGGGGGTAAACCACTGTTTGGGCGCATGGCTGAGCTCGGAAGCAAAGGAGCGTCATTTGACTTTTCAATGCAAAATTGACTGGAATTGAGATCGGACGCCATGTCGCGTTTGGAGAGCCCCTGATGTGCCTAAACAGTAGAAACCCCCCAAAAGTGACCCCATTTTGGAAACTAGACCCCCCATGGAACTTATCTAGATGTGTAGTGAGAACTTTGAATGCCCAAGTGCATCACAGAAGTTTATAATGCAGAGTCGTGAAAATAAAAAAAATTTTTTTTAAACAAAAAAGATTTTTTAGCCCCCAAGTTTTTATCTTCACAAGGGTAACAAGAGAAATTGGACCCCAAAAGTTGTTGTCCAATTTGTCCTGAGTATGCTGGTACCCCATATGTGGGGGTAAACCACTGTTTGGGCGCATGGCTGAGCTTGGAAGGGAAGGAGCGCCGTTTTGGAATGCAGACTTTGATAGAATTGTCTGCGGGCGTTATGTTGCGTTTGCAGAGCCCCTGATGTACCTAAACAGTAGAAACCCCCCACAAGTGACCACATTTTGGAAACTAGACCCCCTAAGGAACTTATCTAGACATGTGGTGAGAACTTTGAATGCTCAAGTGCTTCACAGAAGTTTATAATGCAGAGTAGTGAAAATAAAAAAATATTTTTTTTCCCACAAAAAAGATTTTTAGCCCCCAAGTTTTTATTTTCACAAGGGTAACAGGAGAAATTGGACCCCAAAAGTTGTTGTCCAATTTATCCCGAGTACGCTGATGCCCCGTATGTGGGGGTAAACCACTGTTTGGGCGCACGGCAGAGTTCAGAAGGGAGGGAGCACCATTTGACTTTTGACTTTTTTAGTGCAAAATTGGCTGTCGTGTTTGGAGACCCCCTGATGTACCTAAACAGTGGAAACCCCCCAATTCTAACTCCAACCCTAACTCCAACACACCCCTAACCCTAATCTCAACACGATCCATAATCCTTATCACAACCCTAACGATAATCACAACCCTAACCCCAAAACAGCCCTAATCTCAACCCTAACCATAACCCTAATCAAAACCCTAAATCCAACACACCCCTAACCCTAATCTCAATCCTAACCCCAATACACCCCTAACCCTAATCCCAACCCTAACCTTAACCCTAATCCCAACCCTAACCCCCACCCTAATCCCAAACGTAACCCTAATCCCAACCCTAATCCCAAACGTAACCCTAATCCCAACCCTAATCCCAAACGTAACCCTAATACCAACCCTAATCCAAACCCTAATCCCAACTCTTACCCTAACTTTAGCCCCAACCCTAACCCTAACTTTAGCCCCAACCCTAACCATAACTTTAGCCCCAACCCTAACCCTAATTTTAGCCCCAACCCTAGCCCTAACCCTAACTTTAGCCCCAACCCTAACCCTAAATTTAACCCTAACCCTAGCCCTAACTTTAGCCCCAACCCTAACCCTAAGGCGACTTTCACACTTGCGTTGTGTGGCATCCGTCGCAATCCGTCGTTTTGGACAAAAAACGGATCCTGCATATGTGCCCACAGGATGCCTTTTTTGCCCATAGACTTGTATTACCGACGGATGGCCACACGTCGCGTCCATCGTGCACTGGATCCGTTGTGTTTTGGCGGACCGTCGTCACAAAAAAGTTCAATGTAACCTTTTTTTTGTTCGTCGCGTCCGCCATTTCCACGCATGCGTGGCCGTAACTCTGCCCCCTCCTACCCAGGACATAGACTGGGCAGCGGATGCGTTGAAAAACTACATCCGCTACCCACGTTGTGCACAATTTTCACAACGTGCGTCGGTACGTCGGGCCAACGCATTGCGACCGCCCCGTACCGACGCAAGTGTGAAAGAAGCCTAAGGCTACTTTCACACTAGCTTCGTACTCGGCCCATCGCAGTGTGTCGGGCCGACGTACCGACGCTAGCGTTGTAAGCGCCGCACAACGGGTGCAGCGGATGCTGTTTTTTCAACGCATCCGCTGCCCCATTGTGAGGTGCAGGGAGGCGGGGGCGGAGTTCCGGCCGCGCATGCGCGGTCGGAAATGGCGGACACGTCGCACAAAAACGACAGTCCGCCAAAGCACGACGCATCCGTCGCACGACGGATGCGACGTGTGGCAATCCGTCGCAATGTGTCGCTAATGCAAGTCAATGGAGAAAAAACGCATCCTGCAAGCACTTTTGCAGGATGCGTTTTTTCTCCAACGACGCATTGCGACGGAAGCCAAAAAACGCTAGTGTGAAAGTAGCCTAACCCTAACCCTAACCCTAAATTTAGCCCCAACCCTAACCCTAAATTTAGCCCCAACCCTAGCCCTAACCCTAGCCCTAACCCTAACCCTAATTTTAGCCCCAACTCGTCTCTCCTGCCGGCCGGCAGATGGCAGCAGATGGCGGGCGCACTGCGCATGCGCCCGCCATTTTCTTTGCCGAGGAAGAAGCCGGCCGGCAAGAGGAGACGCAGGAGGACCCGGGGACAGTATGATAGGGTCCCCGAATCCCCCTATTTCTCTGTCCTCTGATGTGCGATCACATCAGAAGACAGAGAATTACAGATCGCTTTTTTTTTTTTTTTGCGGTCGCCGGTAAACAGTTAATTACCGGCGATCGCAAAACAGGGGTCGGTAAAAACCGACCCCGATCATGTTCTTAGGGGTCTCGGCTACCCCCGGCAGCCGAGACCCCAAAGATCTTACGGGCGCCGGGCGCACTGCGCATGGGCCCGCCATTTTTTCCCGGAAAAAAGATGGCGGTGCCCATCGGGAGCCACGAGGAGCACCGGGGGAGATAGGTGAGTATTGGGGGGCTATTGGGGGCCATCGGGGACACTATTTCTCTGTCCTCCGATGCGCGATCACATCGGAGGACAGAGAAATTAAATGGCAAATCGCGTTTTTTTTTTTTTTTTTGTTGCGACCGCCGGTAAACGGTTAATTACCGGCGATCGCAACTCGGGAGTCGGTAAAAACCCCCCGAATCATGTCCTCTGGGGTCTCGGCTACCCTGGGCAACTGAGACCCCAGAGAAAATCCGACTCTGGGGGGCGCTATTCACTTTTTCTCTGTCCTCCGATGTGCGAACATGGAACATGGAATATTAATAAGGTTAGAGGGGTTTCTGGGTGTAGCAGTTGGGAGGTTTGACTGGCTATAACATGGGGGGCCGGGGTTTGGAGAGATGTCTCAGCGACTAGGAGAAGGAGGATAGAAAGAGTGAGCAGATGGTTAAGTGATTTGTGAGAGCGTCTCTTGTGTTGGATGGTGGGACTGAATGGATCTGCGCTGTTAAGCAATGTGAACAGAGCATGAGTGCTATACATAGGAGAGGAGAGGACAGAGGGGCTGATATGGATGAGTTTAAAGAGTTGATGCAAGGGCGGTGAGTGAATGCAGCAGCCAGGATATAGATTATACAGATACATATGGTGAATATTTGTTCTGTTCCAAATGAATAGGGAATAGGTTTAGATTGTCTTACCGGTCTCCTGCCCTGTCTAACTGCCATGTTATAACTGCTGCATACTTAGAAAAAAATACTTTGAATAAAACTACACGAATAATAGTGCACAAATGCACCCCTGCATGAATGCATCCCCAAGCTATGTCTACATTTATAGAAGGCTAGCTCTTAGATTAATGTAAAGACACATCTCAAAAATGGTGAGACAGGGTTAATAAAAGGCTTGAAAAGTAAGTGGTACTGATGAAAAACAGCTAGAGGATCAATGCACAACGTAGTCACATGACTAAAAAAAAAAGAGCATGTTAGAGAGGCAGAGTCTCTCAGAAGCAAAGATGGTCAGAGGTTCTCTGTTCCTCAGCGTACAATTGTAAAATCTTTGAATATCCAACCATGTATAGTACATAATATCAAAAGATTCAGAGACTCTGGAAAAATCCATGTGCACAAGGGTCAAGTCAGACGATGAATATTAGATTCTCATGATCTATGGGTCGTCAGGTGACACAGCATTAAGAATAGGCATGATTCGGTCCCGCAAATCACATTTTCTCAGGAATACTTCCAGAAACAATTATCTATGAACATAGTTCACCATGTCCATGTTCACATTGCTTAACAGCGCAGATCCATTCAGTCCCACCATCCAACACAAGAGACGCTCTCACAAATCACTTAACCATCTGCTCACTCTTTCTATCCTCCTTCTCTTAGTCGCTGAGACATCTCTCCAAACCCCGGCCCCCCATGTTATAGCCAGTCAAACCTCCCAACTGCTACACCCAGAAACCCCTCTAACCTTATTAATATTCCATGCATGCCTTCTGTCTCTTTCAATTGTGCTGTTTGGAATTCTCGCTCTGTGTGTAAAACTCTCCTTCATTCATGACTTCTTCCTTTCTAATTCTCTTAATCTCCTGGCTCTTACTGAAACCTGGATCCAGCAGTCAGACACCACCGCTGCTGCTGCTCTCTCATATGGTGGACTACACTTTTCTCATACCCCAAGATCAGACAACAGAGCAGGTGGAGGCGTTGGTCTGCTCCTTTCACCTAAATGTACCTTCCAAGTTATCCCCCAAGTACCCTCACTTGTATTCCCTTCCTTTGAGGTCCATGCTGTCAGACTCTACGTCCCCTTCTCCATGCGAGTGGCGGTGGTGTATCGTCCTCCTGGCCCCTCTCATCAGTTCCTGGATCATTTTGCCACCTGGCTTCCACACTTTCTCTCCTGTGACACCCACACCCTTATCATGGGTGATTTCAACATCCCCATTGCTTCTCACCTCTCCCCATCTGCTTCTCAGCTTTTATCTCTAACCTCCTCTTTCGGCCTCTCGCAGCATACTAACTCTCCAACCCATGAAGATGGAAACTCCCTTGACTTGGTCTTCTCCCGGCTTTGCTCAGTGGATGATTTCACAAACTCCCCTCTCCCGCTCTCTGACCACAACCTTCTTTCATTCTCTATCAAGAACTGCCATCCAGCTCAGGTCACCCCCACTTTCCACACTTATAGAAACATACAGGCCATTAACACCCAGAAACTTATGAAGAACTTGCAGTCTTCATTGGCCCCAATCTTCTCCATCTCATGTCCTGATTCTGCTCTGAAGCATTACAATGAAACCCTGCAAAGTGCCCTGGATGAAGCTGCTCCTCCTATACATAGAGCAACTCGACACAGACGGCGACAACCGTGGCACACGCTGCAAACACGTTTCCTGCAGTGGTGCTCCAGGTGCGCCGAAAGTCTGTGGAAATTATCTAATCTACCCGAAGATTTCATCCATTATAAGTTCATGCTAAAAACATACAACTCTGCCCTTCACCTCTCCAAACAAACCTATTTCAACACCCTCATCACCTCACTGTCCAATAACCCTAAACGTCTCTTTGACACTTTCCAGTCCCTACTCAACCCAAGAGAGCAGGCCCCAACCACAGATCTCCGCGCTGACGATCTGGCCAATTACTTCAAAGAAAAAATTGACCACATTCGACAGGAAATCATCTCCCAATCTCTTCATACCAGGCACTGTCCTCCCTCCCCCACTGCATCTAGTTCACTCTCTGACTTTGAACCAGTTACAGAAGAAGAAGTAAGCAGGCTCCTTGCATCTTCTCGCCCGACCACTTGCACCAGTGACCCCATTCCGTCACATCTCCTCCAGTCCCTTTCCCCGGCTGTCACCTCTCACATAACAAAAATATTCAACCTTTCCCTCACTTCCGGTATTTTTCCCTCCTCATTTAAGCATGCCATCATACATCCATTACTTAAAAAACCCTCCCTCGACCAAAACTGTGCCGCTAATTATAGACCTGTCTCTAATCTTCCCTTCATCTCTAAACTCCTGGAACGCCTGGTCCACTCCCGTCTTACCCGCTATCTCTCAGATAACTCTCTTCTCGACCCTCTTCAATCTGGCTTCCGCTCTTTACGCTCTACTGAAACTGCCCTCACTAAAGTCTCTAATGACCTACTAACAGGTAAATCTACTCCATGCTAATTCTCTTGGATCTTTCCGCAGCATTCGACACTGTGGATCATCAGCTCCTCCTCACTATGCTCCGCTCCATCGGCATCAAGGACACCGTTCTCTCTTGGTTCTCCTCCTATCTCTCTGACCGATCCTTCACTGTATGTTTTTCTGGTTCCTCCTCCTCTCCCCTTCCCCTTACTGTTGGGGTTCCTCAAGGATCAGTCCTAGGCCCCCTCCTCTTCCCTTTGTATACTGCCCCTATTGGACAAACAATCAGTAGATTTGGTTTCCAGTACCATCTCTATGCTGACGACACCCAATTATACACCTCTTCTCCTGCTTTCACGCCGACCTTCTTAGAAAACACCAGTGATTGTCTTACCGCTGTCTCTAACATCATGTCCTCCCTCTATCTGAAACTGAATATGTCAAAAACTGAACTCCTCGTGTTCTCTCCCTCTACTAACCTACATTTGCCTGACATTGGCATCTCCGTGTGCGGTTCCACCATTACTCCCAAGCAACATGCCCGCTGCCTTGGGGTCATCCTTGATTCCGAGCTTTCATTCACCCCCCACATCCGATCACTGGCTCGCTCTTCTTATCTGCATCTCAAAAATATTTCTAGAATTCGCCCGTTTCTTACTTTTGACTCTGCAAAAACTCTTACTGTCTCACTTATTCATTCTCGTCTGGACTATTGTAAATCTCTACTAATCGGCCTCCCTCTTACCAAACTCTCCCCGCTCCAATCTGTCCTGAATGCTGCAGCCAGGATCATATTCCTCACCAACCGTTACACCGATGCCTCTACCTTGTGCCAGTCATTACACTGGCTACCCATCCACTCCAGAATCCAGTACAAAACTACTACCCTCATCCACAAAGCACTCCATGGCTCAGCACCACCCTACATCTCCTCTCTGGTCTCAGTCTACCGCCCTACCCGTGCCCTCCGCTCCGCTAATGACCTCAGGTTAGCATCCTCAATAATCAGAACCTCCCATTCCCGTCTCCAAGACTTTACACGTGCTGCGCCGATTCTTTGGAATGCACTACCTAGGTTAATACATTAATCCCCAATCCCCACAGTTTTAAGCGTGCCCTAAAAACGCATTTGTTCAGACTGGCCTACCGCCTCAACGCATTAACCTAACTATCCCTGTGTGGCCTAATAAAAAAAACAAAAAACAAACAAACAAAAAAAAAAAAAAAGGTTCCTCGCATCATGTTCTCATACACTTTATGCAGTCAATAGCCTCTGTGTCTGTACTGCCACATACTTAGGCTGTTAACTGGTTCATGCAGCTTTACATGAACACCTGGGCCTTACACTATGGCTGGTCCAAATAACTAAAGCAATTGTTACCATCCACCTCTCGTGTCTCCTCTTTTCCTCATAGTTTGTAAGCTTGCGAGCAGGGCCCTCATTCCTCCTGGTATCTGTTTTGAACTGTGATTTCTGTTATGCTGTAATGTCTATTGTCTGTACAAGTCCCCTCTATAAGTTGTAAAGCGCTGCGGAATATGTTGGCGCTATATAAATAAAATTATTATTATTATATCATTATTATTTGCGCTAATTTCAAATGAAATTGAAAATTGTTCACTTTCTGATCTGTATTCTATGTTCTGTTGTGAATAAAATAGGTCTATAAGAGATTTCCAAATCATTGCATTCTTGTTTTCTTTACATTTTACACATTGCCCCAACTTTTTTGGAATTGGGGTTGTAGATCAAAGAGGAACTGTGAATAGCCCCTACACAGTGTATGGAGGCGGGGGTGTTCCCGGTTTCATATCCAGTTTACTTCTGGATGCCATGGAGCCTGCAAACAACTGATGGATAGGGTTTCAGGGAGTTGGGTTACCATGATACGATATTGATTAACTATTCAAAGGATATGCCATCAATATCTTCTTCAAAACTGCTATTTTACGCATCAAGGCTTCTTTTTCTGATAGCAATTTGAACTAATTAAAATGGCAATATGGCACATCCAAAAGAATCCCACTGACTTATGTGACTGTACAGACTTCAGTCATCTCGTATTGGAATGAATGGAATGGGAGAAAATTCTATTGCACACATAAAACAGAACACAAACGTGACGCTAGATGAGGCCAACTGAAGTCTTGTCGTCTGAAAAATCCCACTGTAATCAAGTTGTTAATTACAGAACAAAAAAATGTTTGATGGCGGTTTAAAACTTTGTCTACAAAACTTTACCATTCATTCATCCCTATCCTGAAAGTCAACATTTGCAGAGTTTTTTTTTCTCTCCATTAGAGGGGTTATTCAACCTTGGTGCTCAATCCAAAGAATGTGCATAGTCTGAATGTTGCGATGCCACCGCACCTTGATAAAGAGAGGCGAAACGCGCGTCGGTGGCGGCGAGGCACATGTCCTGACTCCATATGTCATGGGTAAGGACCTATAATATTGAGGGGATTCGGGTTCCAATGATGTAGCGCACATTCCGATAATCGTTGGTTTACACTGATCCCTATGTGACATATTCCCCTCATTTGGGTGGTTTTTCTGGCACTTGAGCACTTTACCCATATATAATTGCAGCTGTAAAAGTTAGGACATTGTTCAGCCTCATTACCTGATCCTTGTCTGTTATTGTAATATACCTGATTGAAATTTATTTTTGTTATTAATAAATGTATACCTTTTTATATGATTGGACCCATTGCTCCATTATTCATTATGATTGATATCATGCTCCGATGCCAGCGGTGATTTGCATACTTCCAGCTACATTCTGACTAGACATGTCCAGCCCAATACAAATTGATGGAGGCCGCGTACATCTAGTCGGAATGTGGCTGGTAATATGCAAATCAGATACTTGTGGTCACGCACTCACCCACTCTTGGCAAATCCTGACAACGTGCAACCTGCGTGCTGTGAAGATTCACAAGTCTGCAGTCACATTGAACCTGGAGAACCCCATTAAATTTCATGTGAAAATTAGTGAACATTGTGGCTTCCCGCTGAACTACTTGTTTAATGTAAAAAATTATAATTAAAAAAATATTTTCTTTCTAGAAATCTAAGCTAAATTGGCAAAGTGAATGACCATGCCCAATAAATAAAAAATACCAATTATGGATTACATTTTTGGATCCGCTCAGTCAGTTACACTTAGTGTCTACAGTGATCAGCAATCACAAAAACCCAGCTGCCAATTAACTGCGAGGCCAGAAAAGCATACAGGACAGACATCACGTGTGGTCTATGATCATCTCCCCCCAGGAGTCTGTGTTGCTTCCAATGTTGGACAATGACAAACGAGTTAATGTTCATTGCATTCCTTGCTGAAATAGTGGGCTCTGTGTTACGTCACTGGGAACTGAAGGCTCAGGATGGCAGTGCAAGCTCAGGAAAGAGCGTGCAACATGCGAAGAACTGTATTTCCTAGCAACCAATCTAATGTGAAAATAATCACATATTCGCTATTCTTACTATATGTGCTTCCCGCTAACAGTGACAGCAAACATTTGCATCCAGCCCTAACCCCGTCACCACTTAGCTGCAGCTTTTTATGTGGAAATATCATGGACTGCAGTCTCCTAGAAGCCACTTGGGTGGTTAGCACATATTTAAAATCTATTAGTTAATATTAATATTTTAATATTTAATAGATTTTAAATATTTTATGTTTAAATTGGATATTTTCCTACACTTTATTTTTTGTTTTATTTTTTTTACACGCATCTAAAGTGAAGCTACAAAGAGGGGTCCTCAATTCCCTCCCCCCACCATCTCATACGGTCCGAATGTTCGCAAGTTGGGGGGAAAGAGGGAGTGTAGAGACGAGTGACAACAGACAGGATCGTTTGTAAAGAGGGTTATCTTTTCTCAGGACCCTTGCACTGAATCTGAGTCAGAAGAAAGACACACGAGAGAGTAGCGATTGTGCTGGTAGATTTAAAGGGATTGTCCAGGCTTGAGGATCTAAGTGACTGTAGACTTGTGAATCTTTAGTGTGTCAGGATTCTCAAGTATCAAAAGCAAGCAGGCATATAATCACAAGTATGTGATCACATTCAGACTAGACTTGACACGTCTAGTTGGAATGTGTCCGGGACTATGCAAATTGTATTCTTGTGCTCAGATTACCTCCCGGTGCCAGCATCGGCAAATCCTGACAGTGTGTGCTCTGTGAAGATTCACAAGTCTGCAGTCATATAAAGTGTCTGCAGACTTAAGCCTGTACAACCCCTTTAAACCAGGGAAAAGCACAGCAGTCTTAAGATTCATGCTAAAAAGTCAGGTGTCAGGAGTGGCACCTTGGGAAATCAACTGACTGGCCCTGGAGCTGGATTTTGAAAGGTTTGGTCTCAAACCAGACAACAACTTTAACATAACTTGCCCTGAAGCAATTAAAAAAAATTTTTTCAGCCACAAAGTGAGCATGCCCTTTAAAAGTGATTAGACATGGAAAGTTTTCTGGGATACAGTGCAATGAATTCATAATTCTAGTGACATATTTATATCTAAGTAGAGTTGTAATCCAGCACTTGCAAGGAAAAATGTACATCAAAGATCCCTTTATTTAGAAGAAAACTGTGAAAATCCATTGTTTTCATGTGAGGGGTAAATAGAGAAGGAGAAAAAAACAAGTGTCACATTTTCAACCATTATGGGTTCTTAGTCATAGCCAAAGATTAGGAGTTGTTTTAATCTTTATTTCAACAGTACACATGAAAATAAGCACCTTTGTCATACATCATAGAAATCCTCTTTTTTTCTCCTCCAGGAGTGATCTTTCAATCTTATGACATGGGTAAAATCTGTGTTCAGTGAAGACTTTGCAATTAGAGATGGAAGAAGACAGTTAGTGCTTAGAAGATTCCATGAAGGCGTTTTAGGCAGACTGATATTCCGCTGCAAGATCTCCATAGAATGTTATGAGCACCAACTGTCATCACCTATCCCAGTAATGGTAATGGTAAAAATCAGCATTACTGATGATTTTACACATGAATTGATAATATTGGGAATGAATAATTAGTCCTGGAAGAGAAATCAGCAGGTTTCTCTAATACAAAATATTATAAAAGTTTTTAATTGTCACATATTCTACTGACTTACGAAAAAAAATAAATGATGGTTATTCCTTATGAGCGTGTGATGGTTCAGAACGAGTCAATTGCAATGCTTTAAAAAAAAAAAAAAAGCAATAGAACTAACCTTCTCTTCTTCACCATTTTTCTTTCGTATGATGACAATGGATTTCAATTTTTTTTTGTAAATAAAGGTGTGCATTTTTACATTTTTCCCTGGAAATGCTTTACTACAACTCTACTTACCTATAACAACGTTACTACCTGGACTCAAGCTGGGAGTCATCATCTGTGCATTCCATGGAAAAAAAAATAGAATTATTCTTACCGTTAATTCGGTTTCTAGTAACCCACCACGACAGCACACCTGGAGGATGTTACCCCTTTCCTAATAGGGACAGGAAATGACAAGAGGTTAAATAACCCCTCCCTCATCCTCCCCTCAGTGTTATTATAAAGGACCACAGGAGAATGAATGCTTCAAATTATATTTATTCTTTTCAGAACGTATATTAAGCAAAGGGAGGGATTACTCCTGCTGTCGTGGTGGGTTACTAGAAACCGAATTAACGGTAAGAATAATTCTATTTTCTCTAGTAACCCCCCACGACAGCACACCTGGAGCAGTACCCAAGAGTAATTTTTAGGGAGGGACTACAGCACTAAGGACTTTTTCTCCGAAGGCTAAGTCTTCTTTTGACATCAGGTCAAGCCTGTAATGTTTGGAGAACGTGTGGACCGAGGACCACGTAGCCGCTCTGCAAATTTGCTCGATGGAAGCACTGGCTTTCTCGGCCCAGGAGACAGCTGTTGCTCTAGTAGAATGGGCTGTGAGCTTTCTTGGTGGTGGAAGGCCTTGAATTTGATAAGCCTCCAGGATTGCTCTTTTGATCCAATTTGCAATTGTGGATCTGGAAGTCTTCTTCCCTTTATTCTGGCCGAGGAGGTGAACAAACAGATTTTGATCCTTTCTAATCTTCTCTGATGCATGAAGATAATAGAGTACCATTCTTCGAACATCCAAGGTATGGAAATGTTCCTCTTCCTCATTCTTTGGTTCTTGATAGAATGATGGAAGAATTATCTCCTGTGATTTGTGGAAATCGGAGACTACCTTTGGGAGAAAGGATGGGTCTAATCGCAGGATAAGCCTGTCCTGAAGAATCTTCATGTAGGGCTCATTGATTGACAGGGCTTGTAGTTCACCCACTCTTCTGGCTGTTGTTATGGCTACCAGGAAGGTGGTTTTCCAAGCGAGTTTATCCATGGCTATGGAAGATAAGGGTTCAAACGGTGGCAGTGTAAGTCCTTTCAGGACTATATTCAGGTCCCAGGATGGAACTATATTTATAGGTCTTGGAGATATGCGGGATGCCGCCGTCATGAATCTTCTTACCCATCTATGTTCAGCTAAAGACTGGTCAAAATAAGAGCTCAAGGCTGCTACTTGTACCTTGAGGGTGCTGGGTCTGAGACCCTTCTCCAGCCCATCTTGTAGAAAATCCAGGATCTTGGCTAGGTTTGGCTTATCTGGGTTAGGTTGTTCAGGAGCACACCATGTGATGAACGTCTTCCAGATCTTATGGTAAATAGAATTAGTAACCGTTTTGCGGCTTTTTTGTAATGTTTTAATTACCCTCTTTGATAGTCCTCTAGTTCTCAAAATTGAGAATTCAAAAGCCAGGCGTTTAGGTGTAGCCTCTCGGGATCTGGATGCAGTATTGGCCCCTGGTAGAGAAGGTCTTTGACCGGTGGAAGTGCTATTGGCCCATCTTTCGTTTTTTGGGACTGGGGAGATCACCTTGTTGATTAAGAGATCTTCTATCCCAGTTATCAGGGTGGACTGTAGCTTTGGTGTTGATAACGTTGTAGTTTTCATTCTTTTTTGGGGGTATGATGTAAACTCTATTTTCATCCCTTCTTTGACCAATTTTAAGGTCCACTGATCCACCCCGATCTTTTGCCAGACTGGGAGGAAGTTCGAAATCCGACCCCCCACTATGACGGCGTCATTGCTTTCTCTGGTTTTGGGGTTGTGAAAGAAAAAGATTCCTGTCCTTCCCTCCTTTCGGATAGCTCCAGCGACCTGTCTTACCCTTTCCCCTGTATTGAGGGGTAAGCTCCTGCTGAGCGCGGAAGGGTTTTTTTCTTGGGTTTCTAGGTTCCGGTAAGGTCTTTTTCTTGTCTGAAGCTTTCTCCAAAAGATCATCCAAGGCTGGTCCAAACATATACTTTCCTTTAAAGGGAATGGAACACAGCCTCATCTTGGAAGTCATATCCCCAGACCAGGATCTTAGCCAGAGTGCACGCCTTACTGAGTTTGACAGTGCGGATGATCTCGCCGTCACTCTGACGGATTCTGCAGAAGCATCTGCTAAAAAGCCTGTTGCTTTCTGGAAGATAGGCAAGGAGGCCAGAATATCTTCTCTCGGAGTACCTGAGGATAAGTGCTCCTCTAGCTGCCCCAGCCAGCGATGCATAGATCTAGCTACGCAAGTGGATACTGAATTGATGTTCAGTAAAGATGCTGACGTTTCCCACGACTTCCTTAGTAGTCCGTCCATCTTACGTTCCAGAGGGTCTCTTAGTTGAGAGGCATCCTCGAACGGTAGCGTGGTCTTCTTGGCTACTCTGGCAATCTGGACGTCCACTTTTGGGATTTCTGACCAGCATGACGCTGTTTCGGCATCCACAGGAAATCTGTCTTTAATTTCTGCTGGAGTAGTCAGCTTCTTTTCTGGGGATTCCCACTCGTCCAGAACTAAATCTCGGATGTTTTGGTGAATAGGAAATACCTGACGCTTCCTAGAACGAAGTCCTCCAAACATCTCTTCTTGCACCGACTGGGCCGTCTTTTCTTCCTCAACCTCCATAGTTTTCCTTACAGCCGTAAGGAGTTCTTCTATATCAGATGAAGAGAAGTAGTATCTCTCTTGCTGGACAGTTTCAGAGTCCAGGGATAATTCACCTTCCTCTGGGGGTTCGTCCGACGTCTCTCCCTGAGAGTCCTCCTGCTCTTCCTCCTGTGGATTGAGTTTTCTTTTCTTAGTCTCAGGAGGGGCACTAGGAGATGGTGTAGGTTGGGAAAAAGTGGCCAGAGATGTTTTAATCTCCTGCTGGATTAAGGTTTTAATCTCCTCTATCAGGGATGGCCGTTCCTCGCTGACAATTTTGTCTGTGCATTCCTTGCACAATAATTTCTTGTATGAAGAGGATAGCTTCTTCATACAAACTGCACATTTGCGGGCTTTTGTTTTACTTCCTGATGTGGATTCCCTGTCCCCCTAAAAAGGAAGGGGAGAAGGAATCATAAGACTACAACCCACATCAGGGAGTGGACAACCGGGGCCAGACTACTCACTGGGGCCGGGATGGTGCTGTGTTCTGCAGGTGCAGAGCGCGAGGAAGCAGACATTTCCATAGTCTTCACCACACAGTGGTCCTACCTGCGATGTCTTCCTGTCCAGGGCCTGAATATATAGGCGACCGGACGCAGCACCTGTCCTCCTGCATGAGGACCTCCTCCTCCGATGTCCGGAAGTACGTGGGGGGAAAACGCCGACGTCTTCCATGTAATCTGCCTAGCGTTCCTGGCTGGAACGCACGAGGAACTTCCTGATTCAGAGAAGCCGGCCGGCGTCTGACGTCATATCCGGCCGCCGGCTTCAGACCGGAAGTACCTACACGCGCACGTGGTACGGAGGAGGAGAAGGGCTGGAGAGCTCAGAGAGGCCTCCAGCCGAAGAACGCCCCAGACCTTACCCGCAGGCGCGGAATGGCGGCGGAGAAGAGTCCCGAGTCGGAGGAGACGGGAGCAGCGACAGGGAATGGACGTAAGTCTGATCCCAGCTGCCCGGCCAAACTATCTGTATTCCCCCCGGTGACCGCTGCCGGCACAGTGCACCTGGGATGACCTCTTCATCCCTAGTAGGGACAGGAAAGAACACTGAGGGGAGGATGAGGGAGGGGTTATTTAACCTCTTGTCATTTCCTGTCCCTATTAGGAAAGGGGTAACATCCTCCAGGTGTGCTGTCGTGGGGGGTTACTAGAGAAAAAACTGTCTCTAGAATCCAAGGAGAAACAATGAGGGCTGATGACTTCCTTTTATATATGGGCTTGAAATAGGCCCCTTGTGGCTGAAACGTTGCTTTTTTCATTCTGTATATACAGTGACATAATAAAGACAACCCTTAGGAGAATATCCCGTGCCTTGGATTTTTTAGGGAGCTGATAAATTGATCACTTTTCCCCTTAATCTAAAGTACCTTATATACTCGAGTATAAGCCGAGATTTTCAGCCCATTTTTTTGGACTGAAAGTCCCCCTCTCCGGTTATACTCGAGTCATACCCAGGGGTCGGCAGGGGAGGGGGAGCGGGGGCTGTCTAATAATACTCACCTGCTCCTGGCGCGGTCCCTGCACGTCCCTGGCTTCCCCGGCAGCTTCTTCCTCTACTGAGCGGTCACATGGTACCGCTCATTACAGTAATGAATATGCCGCTCCACCTCCCATAGAGGTGGAGCTGCATATTCATTACTGTAATGAGCGGTAACGTTGACCGCTCAGTACAGGAAGAAGCTGCGGGGAAGCAGGGACTGCACCGCGCCAGGAGCAGGTGAGTATAATGGGGAGGGGGAGCGCTGCGCTGCGCGATATTCACCTGCTCCTCGTTCTGGCGCCGCTCCATCTTCAGCAGTGACGCTCAGGTCAGAGGGAGCGGTGACGTGGTTAGTGTGCGCCCTCTGCCTGAGCGTCAGAGCAGAAGATGCTGAAGATAAAGCAGCGCCCGGAACGAGGAGCAGGTGAATATACTCAAGCTACTTACCAGGTAGCGGTGTTTTTCAGGAGTCCATGACAGCACTAACGAGAGAGGGGATCCGCCCTTCAGGGACAGGAAACCTACAGAGATAAAAGGGCGGCACCTCTCTCCCGCATCAGTTGGATTACAGAGCATGAGAGGACCTCCATTGATTAGTAACACATAAATATCTTAACACATTTCACCTTGTGACTAAATTTTGTAGAAAATTAACCTACATGAGAATATACTTATCGTGATGAAAACCATACCAGTAGAAAGGGAGGGAATATAGGAGTGCTGTCATGGACTCCTGAAAAACACCGCTACCTGGTAAGTAGCTTGAGTATTTATTCAGTCGTCATGACAGCACTAACGAGAGAATTACAGAGAAAAGAGTATTAGGGTGGGATTACTGCTTCCAGCACCCTTCTACCAAATGTGAGATCATTGGAGCTACCAAGATCTAATCTATAATGATTCAAGAAAGTAGACGGAGATGACCATGTGGCCGCCTTACATATGTCCTCAATTGACACCTCCGATCTCTCTGCCCAGGAAGATGCCATGGCACGAGTGGAATGAGCCTTTACGCCTTCCGGGACTTCTAGGCCACCTGCTGAATAAGCCAGAGAAATTGCCTCCCTAATCCATCTACTCAAGGTGTTTTTGGACACTCTAAACCCTTTTTTGACTCCCTGATAGGATATAAACAGGGAATTGTCTTTTTTCCAGGGATCTGTTAAAGAAATATATTTAAGAAGGCATCTTTTGACATCTAATGTATGGAGTTTGAGTTCCTTTGGGTTTTTAGGATTAGGACAAAAGGTAGGGAGATTTATCTCCTGGAGTCTGTGGAACCTAGATGCTACTTTTGGGAGATAGAGGGGATCCGTTCTTAATACTACTCTATCTTCTCTAATCTGCATATATGGAGTTAGTCTAGAGAGGGCCTGCAAATCACTAACTCTCCTAGCAGACGTAAGAGCAATCAAAAGAGCAGTTTTTAAGGACAGGATCTTTATAGATGCAGATTCTAAAGGCTCAAAGGGGGGTTCCGTTAACGCTGAGAGGACTAAGTTTAAGTCCCACGGGGCTAGTTTATTCTTAACGATGGGTCTTGATCTAGCGGCCGCTTTAATAAACCGAGCAATCCAATAATTTTTAGCTAACCCACAATTATACAGTGCCCCCAAGGCTGAAACTTGGACTCTGAGGGTGCTTGTAGCTAGCCCCATTTCGAGACCTTTCTGCAGGAACTCCAAGATCTTTGGAATACTAGCTTTCTGACTGATAACCGATCCTGAGACTGAAAGGAATTTTCTCCAGATTCTTACATAAATATTTGTAGTGGAGTTTTTTCTGCTTTTTAATAGGGTATTAATAAGTCCCTCAGAAAATCCCTTTTTTCTTAATAATGACCCTTCAAATCCCACGCCGTCAGATGTAAACTGGCCACTCGTGGATGGAAGATCGGACCCTGTGAGAGGAGGTCTGGGAGTTCTGGGAGAATCCATGGTTGAGAAATGGACATTTTCCTCAACCAAGGAAACCACGGCCTCTTGGGCCAGAATGGCGCTATCAGAATCACATGAGCTCTGTCCTCCCGAATCTTTCTGAGGACTATCGGGATCAAGTTCAACGGGGGAAAGGCATAGGCTGTTTCGAAGTGCCAAGGAATCAGGAGAGCGTCCACCGCCACCGGATTGTCTCTGGGATTTAGGGAACAAAATTGACGACATTTTTTGTTTTCTTTGTTGGCGAAGAGGTCTATTTGTGGGTATCCCCAACGATGGGTGATCTGATCGAAGATGGTCTGATTGAGCACCCACTCTCCTTGCCCGAGCTTTCTGCGACTTAGAAAGTCGGCTACAACGTTGTGCTTCCCCTTTATGTGCAGTGATGTTAGTGACCGTAGATGATTCTCGGCTATCTGTAAGATACGACCCGATACCTCCATTAAGGACCTGGATCGGGTTCCCCCTTGGTGGTTAACGTAAGCTACCGTTACCTGATTGTCTGAGAATATTCTGACGTGATGGTCCTGTAAGGATATAAGGAAATATCTCAGAGCTCGTTCTACGGCCAACAACTCTTTGAGGTTAGATGACAAACTCTGTTCGGAGGGTGACCAAACCCCCTGGACCCACATCTCGCCCATATGCGCCCCCCATCCCGTGGGGCTAGCGTCTGTGGTTAATACTCGTGATATGTGGTTTATCCAGGGTACCCCCTTACGAAGGTTTGGAGCGTGTAACCACCAACGTAAGGACTGAATAGTGGCAATTGACAAGGAAAGAAAACTGTCCAAGTGACCTTCTAACCGACGAGTGTTGTACAGAACCTCCCACTGTAGGACCCTGGTGTGGTACTGGGCCCATCGTACTGCCGGGATGCACGACGTGAGTGAGCCTAACAGTGACATTGCTCCCCTCAATGTTATAACTGGATTAGCAATCACTCCAAGAATCTGTCGTTGGATCTTTTCCAACTTAACGTCAGGTAGACGGCATTCTTGTAACCTTGAGTCCAATATGAGACCCAAGAATTCTTGAATCTCTAGAGGCTGCAACCGTGACTTTTTAAAATTGATTATCCACCCCAACCTTTGCAAGGCTGCGATTACTTTGTGTAGTTGGGACGTGCAGTGTGATTCGGAGTTTCCTATTATTAATAGGTCATCGAGATATGGAACTATGAGAATATCCTGCTCATGAAGATGCGCCATAACCTCCACCATTATTTTAGTGAATACCCGAGGGGCCACCGCAACACCAAAGGGGAGTGCCCTGTATTGGAAGTGTCTTATTGATTCTCCTAAGAGGACTGCAACTCTTAGATAACACTGGTGATCTACGTGTATGGGGACGTGATAATACGCGTCTTTCAGATCCAAGACGACCATAAAGCACCCGCCAAACAATAACTTTATTGCAGACTTGACCGACTCCATTTTAAATGACGGGATCCACAAAAAACTATTTAGGCCTTTCAGGTTTATAATTGTGCGAAAAGTGTTATCTGGCTTCTTAATCAAGAAGAGGGGAGAATAGAATCCTTTACCCCTCAGTATTTCAGGAACCTCCACCAAAACGCCTTTCTGTTGGAGTTCCTGGACCTCACTCTTTAACGCCAGCTGTTCTGTGGAGGAAGAACGCAATGGTGTTACCAGAAACCTGTCGTCAGGAGTGAATCGAAAGTCAAACTTTAAACCAGACTCCACAATGTTCAAGACCCACGGGCTATTGGATATAGTACGCCATGCCGGATAGAAGGCTAGAAGCCTGCCTCCTACCCGGTCCGCCAGTCATTGTGGCTTCCTGTTGTCTCTAAAGGAGCTAAACATGTAGCCTCTACCTTTCTTTTTGTTGGCATCATATCTGGATCTTTCTCTATTTGGTCTTGTTCGATCAAACCACCTCCTATTAGTGCCTCTTCTGTAAGAAGACCTACCGAGGTAGGGAAACCGTTTCTTACTGTCTCCCGCTTTTTCTAATAATTCGTCCAGAACCGGACCGAATAGGTGTTCTCCCACACACGGGATGTTGCACAATTTGGATCTGGCCTGCATGTCTCCTTGCCAACATTTCAGCCAGATTGCTCTACGGGCTGAATTAGAGAGCGCGGCCGACCTAGCCGCCAATTTAACTGAGTCCGCTGAAGCGTCAGCAAGGTAAGCCGCAGCCCCCTGAATCATAGAGAGGGAAGATAATATTTCATCTCTCGGCGTTTTGTCCTTCAGCTGACTCTCCAGGCTATCCAACCACACCATCATAGACCGTGCCGTGCAGGTGGCAGCGATTGATGGTCTGAGAGCCCCTGCTGAAGTTTCCCAGGCTCTTTTGAGAAACACATCTGCCCTCCTGTCCAGTGGATCCTTTAAAGTACCAAGATCCTCAAACGGTAGAGAGGACTTTTTTGAAGCCTTGGCAACAGCCGCATCAAGCTTCGGGGCTTTATCCCACGTGGCCGAAGCAGACTCCTCGAACGGATACTTCCGTTTGAAGGATGGAGGAAGAGAACCTTTTCTTTCCGGTTTTTTCCATTCTCTGGAAATTAGGGCGCTAACTTTCTCCACTACCGGAAAGCATCGGCGGGATTTACGGTCCAGACCTCGGAACATGACATCCTGCATGGATCTCTCTGGTGTCGTCTGCTCAATCCCAATTGTATTATTTACCGCTTTAACTAGGCGGTCTATGCGGTCAAAAGAAAAACAAGAATGTTCGTATTCAGAACCCGAGGAGGATACTGACGAGAGAGAGACTTCCGACTTCAGATCTCCTAAGTCACTATCCTCATGTGAACTTGGGGATCCAGGGTCTGTTATTTTAGACCCCCTATGAGATTGAGATCTTGTAGAGCTTCTAATCTCCTGTCTAACAATCTGTCTTAGACTAGAAGCGAAATCTGGTGTTTCTTCCGCTATTAGACGCTGGATACACGGACCACATAGTCTCTTAACGTATTCGTCAGGGAGAGGAATACCACATTCTGCACATTCCTTGTGCTTGGATTTAGAGGACCGCTTTTTTCCCTGATGTAAAAAGAGGGAATAAGGAGGGACACCAATCACTAAGTGAACTTTCACGATGATCACTTACCCCTACAGTGTCCAAGTGGTACCGAAGATTGCGGGGGGACCCTCTCCACCGAAGCAATATCCATCCGGCTCGAGGACTTTCCGGCTTTATCAGATTGATCAGCTTTACCTCCAGGACGACTACTGCCACTAGAACGTCGCTGGGTGTTCGCTGCATGGGGCTTCTCCAGGGTAAAACACTGCTGCGCAGAAGGCAACTGGTCCTGCTCCTGAGACTCCATTGTAACAATGGACATGAAGCATGAAGCAGCCATCATTGAATCCTTAAAGGGAACCTGTCACCTGAATTTGGCGGGACCAGTTTTGGGTCATATGGGCGGGGTTTTCGGGTGTTTGATTCACCCTTTCCTTACCCGCTGGCTGCATGCTGGCCGCAATATTGAATTGAAGTTCATTCTCTGTCCTCCGGAGTACACGCCTGGGCAAGGCAATCTTGCCTTGCGAAGGCGTGTACTCCGGAGGACAGAGAATGAACTTCAATCCAATATTGCGGCCAGCATGCAGCCAGCGGGTAAGAAAAGGGTGAATCAAACACCCGAAAACCCCGCCCATATGACCCAAAACTGGTCCCGCCAAATTCAGGTGACAGGTTCCCTTTAAATAGCCGGCCCCCTAAAGGTACCTCCCCCTGATGGGGGACAGCCGGCCAATTCCGGTGAACTGCCTGGTACAATCTGGTGTGTGGGAGGCCCCTCCCCTTCCAAGACCCCCGCCAATGGCACCACGATCCTCGTCTGGAAGCAGCGCCGCCAGAAATATCCGAAAAATCCCCGCACGCCGACTATACAAAAGAGACCGACGGGCGCCGCCATGTTTTCCCCAGCGCGACGCACTGCGCATGCGCCGAGCGTCATTGCCTGCTGCCGAATTAAGCCCCGCCCCCTATGCGCGTCACCTCCGGTGCGACGCTTCCTGGACGCTGAACGCAGCGCTCGTGCTGCTTAGGATGCCGGTGAAGAGGGAACGCTCCAGCGCAGTGCCGGCAGTAAGAGTACCGCTGCCGCGCTGTGTGTGTTGTTTAGACGCCGATGAGAGGGGACGCTCCAGTGTAGTGCCGGCCGTAAGAGTACCGCTGCTGCGATGTGAGTACCGTTTAGAACGCCGGTGAGAGGGGACGCCAGGGAATGGAGGGCCTCCCACAGTATACTCACGCGTACCTGGCGATGGGACACCCCTGGAGACATCACTCCCCCTGAAGGCTGCTCCTGCCGTGCTGTTGCCTACCCCCACAGCCCTCTGTGGTGCGGCACTTCCAGCGTCGCGATCAACACCGGGGAAGGGGCCATCCCGCCTCCAGGATCGGTGAGTCGGACCTGGGTCAAAATTTCTTCGCCTTTCTTCCAAAGGCCTCTGCAGGGTCCCCTGTCAGGGACAGGAAACCAACTGATGCGGGAGAGAGGTGCCGCCCTTTTATCTCTGTAGGCTTCCTGTCCCTGAAGGGCGGATCCCCTCTCTCGTTAGTGCTGTCATGACGACTGAATAAATTGAAAGTGCCGGGGACCTGAGCGACGGAGAGGTGAGTATGTGATTTTTTATTTTTTTATCACAGCAACAGCAAATGGGGCAATTGCCTGTATGGAGCATCTATGGGGCCATAACGTATGTGAAGCACTATATGGGGGTCATAACGTTTGTGCAGCACTATATGGGTGTGATAACGTTTGTGCAGCACTATATGGGGGCCATAACGTTTGTGCAGCACTATATGGGGGCCATAACGTTTGTGCAGCACTATATGGGGGCCATAACGTTTGTGCAGCACTATATGGGGCCATAACGTTTGTGCCGCACTATATGGGGCCATAACGTTTGTGCAGCACTATATGGGGCCATAACGTCTGTGCAGCACTATATGGGGGCCATAACGTTTGAGCAGCACTATATGGGGCCATAACGTTTGTGCAGCACTATATGGGGCCATAACATTTGTGCAGCACAATATGGGGCCATAACGTTTGTGCAGCACTATATGGGGCAAGTGTCTGTATGGGGCATCTTATGGGGCCATAACGTTTGTGCAGCACTATATGGGGCAAGTGTCTGTATGGGGCCATAATCAACGTTTTTGCAGCACTATATGGGGCAAATATCTTTATGGAGCATCTTATGGGGCCATAATCAACATTTGTGCAGCATTATATTGGGCAAATGTGTCTATGAAGCATCTTATGGGGACATTATTAACCTTTATGCAGGATTATATGGGGCATATTTTAATATGGAGCATCTTATGGGGCCATCATGAACTGTATGGAGCATTATATGGGGTGTATTTTGTATGGAGCTTTACATGGGGCGTATTTTGTATGGAGCATTATATGGGGCTCCTGATTCAATATGGATATTCAGAAATACTTAACCTACTGATGTCTCAATTAATTTTACTTTTATTGGTATCTATTTTTACTTTTGACATTTACCGGTAGCTGCTGCATTTCCCACCCTAGGCTTATACTCGAGTCATTAAGTTTTCCCAGTTTTTTGTGGCAAAATTAGGGGGGTCGGCTTATACTTGAGTATATACAGTAGATTAAATTGCTTAATAAAGTAAAAAAACAAGACAACTTATCTTATATAAAATGGACAAATCCAAAAGGAATACAGTATTAAATAATATAGTAAAACATACCTAAAAGAAAACAGATGACTTAACTCCTTCACGATATGTGTCATATATATACTGTGCAAGTCAGAAGCGGGTGATTGGAGCAGGTTCGCCCATCCCATACTTGGCAGGTGATGGCTGTGTAATAGCCGGACTTGCAAATGCAAATTACCCCCCTTTTTGACCCATGAAAAATAAAGATAATAAAAACACACGTGGAATCGCCAAGTTCAGAAAAGTCTATATCAAAATATAAAAATGATTAGCCCAACACACAGTAAACACTGTAAGCCAAAAAAAAACACTAGAATGTCAAAATTATGTTTTTCTGGTCGCTGCAATACCACAAAAAAAGGCTGTAACAAGCGATCAAAAAGTCACACCTATCCCAAAATGGTATCAATAAAAACATTTTTTCGTCCACAAAAGATAAGGCCTCATACAGCTCCTTTAATAGAAAAATAAAAACGTTATGGGACTTGAAAAATAGCAAAACAACCCCTTAAATTTTCCTTTATAACCATCTGATTTTTTTTCACCACTAAAATAATAATAAAAATAAACTGGAGATGTAGGGTATCGCCGTAATCATACTGATGAGCTAAATCATATTACGAGGTCACTTTTACCACAAAATGTACACCGCAAAAACAATTCCCAAAAAACAATGACAGAAATGCAAGGTTTTTTTCAACAATTTCTCCCCTCTTTTAATTTTTGTCCCATTTTGTTGTACACTATGTGGTAAAATGACTTGTCATTCAAAAGTACAACTGGTTACACAAAAAAAACAAGTCCTAATATGTTTATGTGGTCAGAAAAAATAAAAAAGTTAGGCTTTTGAAAGAAGGGGAAGAAGACGAAAACGCAGAATCACGTAAAGTGGCACAATCGGTCGGTGTCTCACGTTGATTGGCCAAAGACACATATTTTGCCACAATATTCTTTGGCATGGTTATCTGATTTTGATAAGTAAGGGGTGTAACGTGCAATCCCTTAAAAATCCCAAGTTCCCGTTCCTCCCATCCTCATTCTTACCTACGAAGTAAAATACCATAGAAAGTGACATTTCCAATGCTATTCATATTTTAATAAAAGTTTTAATTAGCAACTTTCTCTTAATATAAAAAAGTCTGGAGACAACATGAATCAAAATTTAAACAGGAATTCTGGTAGAATTGTAAAGTTTTTTTTATTTTTACTTAAAAGCAACATACAGAGAATCCACAAAGGAGTTAATGTAAAAATGAAGAAAAAAAAAAAACAGCATCTGGGTTTCCAAGCAAGCATTTTTTCTTATGCAGCATCATTAGTGTAAAAGTTAAAAGCACAAACAGAGCAGTGGGAGAAGCGTCCACTGTTTTCCATGTCTCCCACAGTGCGGCTTCCTTAGTAACTTAATTATAAAATGTGATGAGGCATCAGCTCGCGGAGGACTGAGCGCACGGCGGACTCTCTCACTGGAGGATAAGGAGCTACAGGCTCAAGGAATCCTGGAGCGTCTGTTTGACTTACGTGTCTTCTCTCCGCCGTGTTGATGCTACTTTACACAGCAATTAAACTCATTAAAAGCGCCCGCAATTAAAATCCTCTTTGTCCACATCTTTGCATCTGCCTGCTGTACCAAGGTTCCTACAACTTTACATCAACGTTTACTGAAATGCCGCAATGAAAATTGGCAGCGATAAACACCGTTGCGGAATTCGTTGCATAAAAAAGTTGGGAATAAGTCTTGATATCTTACCATTTGACAAGCTGCGGATATCAAATCTGCAGTGCCGGTCAATTTATATTGCGAGTATTGTCCACAGAATTTGCCAAACATTGGTAGTCTAAAACTGCGCCGGTGGTCCTAGTCGGTCTCTACTTCCTGCATTGATCATGTGATATTATTAACAGTCTTCAGCGCCATCTCCAGCCATGGCAACTTGATGGATGAACGCTCTGCTCTGTAGGAAGATCAATCTTGTGCCAGCCTAGATAGGTCCACCAGGGTCTTCTCCGCTGTCATATTGATAGTATCAAGCCATTGGGTTGCTGGTCTTCACCATGTTTCTTCTATTCTTCCCACCATAATGTCCTTCAACATTGATTGCTCTCTCTTCGCATGATGTGTCCAAAGTCGGAAAGTTGTAGCTTGGTGACCCTTGCTTCGAGTGACATGTCTGGCCTGATTTGTTCTAAAATGATTGGTTTCTTTCTCATGCCATCCATGGAATTGATAACATCCTTCTGAAGCACATTTCGAGGCATCGATTCTTCCTGTCTTGTTTCTTTATCGTCCAGGTTTCGCACCATATATTACTACAGAAAAGACCAGGCTATGCAGCGATCATGTGCTATACATTATTTTGGTGACTGCTGCAGCCAATCATCTATATGCATAGATGGCACACCAAGGTCACTGATTGGTCGCAGGGGTGTCGTGAATGATATAAGTTGATACTGAAGAACAATACCGGGGCTACAGCCCTAAATTGGCAAGGGGGAATGAAGGGGTGAGCATCGGTTTCCAGTTTTATATAGAAGAATTTGTGCAAATTTTTAATTGTTAATATTTCATTTGGCCTCAGAATGTTTTTTTTTCTGCCCTCTGTGGATTAATGTACTATGTATTACTGTACTTGTGAAGAATAACTTTTTCTTCCGGGCGATGTAGAAAATTAACATTGGATATGTAAATTAACTGTGTTTGTAGGGGATTATCACTTGATAATATAAATAGGTCATGAATGTAAAATTGGTGGCGGTCCCACATCCGTCACCCCCACCAATCAGCAGAAATCTGCTCCCGCACTGGTAGGAGGTAGGCGTTGTATGGGGTTGGAATACAGTAGCTGTAGTTTACCTACCACTTGCTTGAAACAACAGAACTCCCGCCCCATCCATTGCTTATATCCAGCCGCTGCATGAGTCCCGGGTTTCGGCCCCCCACCGATCTCATATTGAAGGATAGCTTATCAACTGTTAAGTCCCGACAGCAGCAGCAAAAGTTCATGAATTGACCCGGACTCCGAGCCTGTCCTCTGAATTCCCATGACGTTTTCCAACATTCCAAATCCCTCCTTAAAGCAGATCATTCACCAGATTTCACAATGTAAACTGCATGTATTAATAAATAGATATCTTAGATCAGATGAGGCTGGTAAATTTACTGCAATAATCCATGTCCCAGTGGCTGTATGAAAGTTTAAATCAATCTAAACCCACCTTGTCTGATTGACAGCTCCTCAGTGTACCTCCTCCATGTTGCAGCTGTCAGTCAGGATCGATAAGAGGAGATTAAATACATGTGGACTTGTGAGCTATTTCATTCCATAACTCTTCATTCCCATCTTCATATCAGGACTATAAAGGCAGTCTTATATTCTCAATAAATACACCAGTTTCAACAGGTCATACAGTTCTATTTAAAGGAAATGTCAACCCCTTTTTTTAAATTGAGTAGTCCCCCTTAAATAATAAAGATGACGTATACTCACCACCCGCTCCGGTGTCCCGGGACTAGTGTGACATTATTATGCTATGTGAGCCCTGCTGCCAATCAGCGGCTACTATCGGGCCGCTACACTCTCACTTCTCCCACTTGTCCGCAGTTCATCCAAAGGAATTGACAGTGCACCAGCGCAATAGCGACTGCTGATTGGTTGCAAGGCTAACATGGTATAACAATGTCTCGACAGCCCCATTAGACCCGGCGCCGATGCGGAAGGTGAGTATGTTTCATGTTTATTTTACATGGAGGTCTATTTTACTTAAAAAGGGGTTGTCCAATTAGTAGACGCCCCCCGTTAATAATGTATGCAGTCTAAATTGTGAAATCCGGTGACTTGCAAAAACACATTCCTGTACCCTGACAACATGGCTGCAAAAGTTATGACCCTGAAAAACCTTTGTAGACCTGGGATCTCTAGAACTGCAGACTCACCAGCAGTAGTCCAACAGGTGTGGAGGAAGAACGGGGATGTAAACATGTTGCCAGTACATTGGGAATAACATAGCAGATGATCCATGGATGCAGGCAGTCAGCTGCAAGAAAAGGAACATTTTAGCACGAAAACTGATGACAGCAATAACAATAATATAAAGCAACTCTGTGACAGCTCAAAAAAAGTGTGCATAATGGACAAATACTCAAAATACTCTTTTCCATGTAACTTACAAAAATAAAGGGTAATGTTTCTTCTTGTGGAGAGTGACATACCTGACATGGCAGTGTAAGGAGACTTATAGGCCATGCAATGCTCATCTGAGAAATTAACTATGAAAATTGCCTCTTTAGCGAGGAAGAAGACTTGAACTCACGCCACCTTTTTAAAGTAGCAATCCTATATCTCAACAAGCCTTGCTGCATGACTTGGGAAAAAAGTCAAACCACAATCTCAATTTGCAGAAACATGTTTAGGGGTGTTGCCCCTCCTCAGTGCAAAGTATAAAAAGTAAAAATTATTTTTTCCAAAACACTCCTACTTTGCAGCACGCGTTTAGTAACTTCTATATCAGTCCATAAGGTTCTGATCACACTGATATCACAGATTATAAAATTACAGGTGCCATGATGGATCTGAGGAATCTACATATGCGGCATCAGCTATTTTTTTTTTACCCCCACAAACTGTCTCATTTTTAAGGCATAGCCCCAAATATAGGCAAAGCAGCTCATACCTGCCAAGTCAGAGGACCTTGGAGTCGATTCATCAGAGCTTTTACGCATGAAGTTGTACAAGAACTTTTGCCGTTTTCAGGCCGGTTTGAATCAGCACTGTCGAAATGATCAGAGCTGGGTAGGAGCGTGAACTACAAGAATTAGGTGAAGTCCTGATTGGGGTAGACATTTCCGCGATGGGATGGCTTTAAAACTTTATCAAAACAGTGTAAACTAATGTTAGTTAGTTAACCCCATATTTTTACATGTACTATTACTGTTTATTCACTTACTTACTACAAGCCATTTGCTCTTTTTGTTTTTCCCTTGGGTTCTGGGTAGGAGTGTGGCAACTGTCCAATCAATTTATTAAAAATGCCAGTGTTTTGTATGACAGAAATGTTACTCCAATCCCCGACTGGAGTAACATTTCTGGTGCATGGAGACACATACCATTCGGAAGAAGAGCCAAATTCATTAAGCGGATGGTGCTTCATACTGAATTTGGCATCTTGTACTACAGCAAGACTGGCGTAGCGTGGCGTCTTGTGGAACTGGCCCCGTTGTCTTCAGATGGGTCTCGGCTTTGGTTGGTATAAGCATTTTCTTTCCAATAAAGGAATGCTTTGAAAATAGATTTCCATACCGAGTTGGGCATCTTCAGTTTGGGTCTGTATTGCCCCTTAGCTGCATCGTTGGTATCTCATTCAGCCAATCAGTACCCAATTAGGGGCAAGTAGCCCAAAACAGTGCTGTCTACCCATGGGTCTCTGGTTTGGTTGGTGTGAGTTACTTTGCCTATTACTCAATAACTGTTCTATAGAGTAATCCTTGTCTGACCCGGTGTGCCTGTCGTATTGAAGCTCGCCCATTGTAAGGTATGTTCACATTGGGGTTTTAAGGACAGTAAAACCCAAAATATATTTGTAGGAGAGATAATCAGAGGTAGACAAATCAGCCCCATTCAATATGACGTGAAAGGTCACTTCAGTAAGTAACGAGTCTCGTTGTCAAAGCCTAAAATCTGCGGCTGTATGAATGACCAAAAAGATTACCAATTGTAATCAATAGGAGGCGTTTTAGGTTCTTTTAGTCGATAGCTCCAAAACTGCAAAAATTGATGCCTGTATCCTTCCACAAAATTGATTGCCCCATTTTCGACTACATGTACATCTACCTATTAGCATCCAATATAGAAAGGTCCAAGTTAGTGAATTCCTATAGGTCTGTGAGTTGGAGAATATCTGGTCTGATCTCGTACATTACATTTGTAGCACGCACATGGTTTGACCGGGTTGGACAGCTCAGTGGGACAGGGTGAGAGCCTCGTCGTATTATACTCATTGTATCTGTGTTAGATCAGTGAAATGACAAATTAAGCAAACAGTTTATGTGTGTATGATCATGCGCTCAAAATAGAAGGAGCTGCGTCTGCGGAGTTGGGAAGCTTCCAGTTACAAGGTCTTGCCTTCCGCTGAGCACAGTTTGAGTTAAAATAATGCAGCTTGTTCTTTCTGATGAACCATGCAGAGCGTGGCACACATCTTACGTCGACTGGCAGCCCACCAGATTCTTGTCTGCACATCGGGTATGTCTCTTTAACACAATCTGCCTATCTACACAAGGCAATTGCTCTTCACTGTATCACAGGAAAGTACAAGAAAAAAAAATGTATACAGAAATACATGAGCTCATCTGAAGAGCACACCAGTTGGAATTTCTATTTCTGACTCTCGGGAAGGTGGAGGGTAAGGAGAGCTATTACAATTATCGCTTGTCTTGATGTCCTCTCTTTGTCACCTTGAATCAGGCCACCATTACAAACCATTTTCCGCATCTTTTTAATCCTCTGGATCAAAAAATGCTTGTAAAAATAAGAGCATTTTATATGCATTTTCTAATGTATTTAACATGTTTTAGTACCTCTCTTTTCTGGTTGCAAATCCATATTTGCGATATATACTGGGTGGGCCATTTATATGTATACACCTAAATAAAATAGGAATGGTTGGCGATATCATCTTCCTGTTTGTGGCACATTAGTATATGGGAGGGAGAAAACTTTTCAAGATGGGTGGGGACCATGGTGGCCATTTTGAAGTTGGCCATTTTGGATCCAACTTTATTTTTTTCAATGGGAAGAGGGTCATGTGACACATCAAACTTATTGAGAATTTCACAAAATAACAACGGTGTTCTTGGTTTTAATGTAACTTTATTTTTTCATGAGTTATTTACAAGTTTATGACCACTTATAAAATGTGTGTAAAGTGTTGCCCATTGTGTTGGATTGTCAATGCAACCCTCTTCTCCCACTCTTGACACACTGACAGCAACACCGCAGAAGAAATGCTAGCACAGGCTTCCAGTATCCGTTGTTTCAGATGCTACACATCTCGTATCTTCACACCATAGACAATTGCCCCACCACATTATGGGTGTCAGGTCCGAGTATTCCTACATGAACAGTTTCCTGGAAACTGGATTGGTCATTGTGGCCCAGTTGAATGGCCACCAAGGTCTCCCGATCTGACCCCCTTAGACTTTTATCTTTGGGGTCATCTGAAGGCAATTGTCTATGGTGTGAAGATACGAGATGTGTAGCATCTGAAACAATGGATACTGGAAGCTTATGCTAGCATTTTCTTCTGTGGTGTTGCTATCAGTGTGTCAAAAGTGGGAGAGGAGAGTTGCATTGTCAATCCAACACAATGGGCAGCACTTTGAACACATTTAATCAGTAGTCATAAACTTGTAAAAAACAACTCATGAAAGAATAAATTTACGTTAAAACCCAACACACCACTGTTTTTCTTGTGAAATTCTCAATAAGTTTGATGTGTCACATGATCCTCTTCCCATTGAAAAAATAAAGTTGGATCCAAAATGGCCGACTTCAAAATGGCCGCCATGTTCACCATTCATCTTGAAAAGTTTTTCCCCCTCCGATATACTAAATTGCCACAAACAGGAAGATGATATCACCAACCATTCCCATTTTATTTAGGTGTATCCATATACATGGTCCACCCTGTATATACATATACACACAGCTCTGGCAAAAATTAAGAGACCACTGCAAACCTTTTAGTTTGTCGGATTTTTCTCTTCATAGGTATATATTTGAATAAAATGTAAATTGTTCTTTTATTCTATAAACTACTGACAACATGTCTCCGAAGTTCCAAGCAATACATTTTGTATTAATTTTCTGAAAATGAGAAATTGTCAAAATAACAAAAAAATGCATTGCTTGCAGACCTCAAATAATGCAAAAAATAAAAAAACAAGTTCATAATCATTTTAGAAACAACAATACTAATGTTTTAACTCAGGAAGAGTTCAGAAATCAATATTTTGTGGAATGACCATGATTTTTAATCACAGCTTTCATGCGTCTTGGCATGCTTTCCACCAGTCTTTCACACTGCTTTTGGGTGACCTTATGCCACTCCCGGTACAGACATTTAAGCAGTTCTTCTTTGTTTGATGGCTTGTGACTATCCATCATCCTCTTGATTACATTCCAGAGGTTTTCAATGGGGTTCAGGTCTGGAGATTGGGCTGGCCATGACAGGGATTTGATGTGGTGGTCCTTCATCCACACCTTGATTGACCTAGCTGTGTGGCATGGCGCACTGCCCTGCTAGAAAAAACAGTCCTTAGAGTTGGGGAACATTGACTGAGCAGAAGGAATCAACTGTATTTCCAGGATAACCTTCGCCAAGACTATCCTGCCCAATTCCAGCCTAGCTGAAACATCTCCAGATCCCCAGAGCAGGATTTTATCCTGCTGTGTCCTGCAAAGCTTAGTTATCCTGGCCTATCCGCTGCCAAAAGGGGATATCTTAGGCTGCTCCTCCCTCCACACCCTGTCTGAGCTTTGGTTCTAGTTTCAGTCTCTCTCTAGACTCCTGCCAAGGTGCTGTATTGTTTGTCTCATTACCGACCCAGCTTGTTTACTCATTCCAGCTTACCTCTCTGCTCCTGACCAAGGCTCAGCATTTTGAACCTGTGCTCATTGCCCCCAACCTTGGACTGTCTGATCTTGTCTCTGTTTTCCACCATGGAGCTTCCTATTTGTGCCTCTAACCCGCAAGTCAGTTGCTGAAGATCCGGTCAGTTCCCTGGAGTGGCACCTGGTGTCTACCCCAATGGCTCAAGCCTATCCCCCCCCCCCCCCATCTACTAGTGAACTGGTCACTTAGTCACGTCCCTCCAGGGTAAGCCCGGCCAGTGGTGCAATGGGTCCACACCTACATCTGTCACATTCAAAACAACAATTACATACAAATGATGTTGATGATCACAGTAATAAATGAACACGATGAAGAACTTGAAGGTTGCCACCATGAAATAGGGATATGATGTTAGACCAGTAACCAGTGAAAGCAAACAGAATAGAAAAGAAACCAACGCAAAAAAACAAAAACACTTAGACCAGGGAAACCAAAAGGAGAGAAGGGGAGGTAGAAGTAGAGTAATATAGACTTTATATATCCCGGTTAGTCGAAAATATATTCCAGAGATTCGAGATCTTATTAAATATATTATCATGTAAAGCCAAGTGGTATCCCTTAGTTTTGAAACCTTAAATTTTAGTGTATAAATCGACAAATTGCCTCTTCAACGAAGAAGAGAACTTCAACTCTAGTTCCACCAATTGGAAGTAGCAATCCTTAAAGTCAATGTCGACCCTTTAACGAGCCTTGTCACATGACTTGGGATAAAAGCCAAACCAGAAACTCAGTTTGCAGACACGGTGTTTCAGGGTACAAAGTGTGAGATTTGGCTGGGTGAGAGGCTTCTGACCCGGATCCAAGGGGTAAGGTTTCTCCTTTTGGAGAGTGACATGCCAAGACTGGCATGCCAATGTGAGAAGGCTTTTAAGCCTTGCAATGCTCCTTTGGGAAATTAAATGCTTTTTCCCAAGTGATTTGACAAGGCTCATTAAAGGGTCAATATTGACTTTTAGGATTTCTACTTCCAATAGGTAGCATTAAGGTACCGTTACACTAAACGACTTACCAACGGTCACGACCAGCGATACGACCTGGCCGTGATCGTTGGTAAGTCGTTGTGTGGTCGCTGGGGAGCTGTCACACAGACCGCTCTCTCCAGCGACCAACGATCAGGGGAACGACTTCGGCATCGTTGAAACTGTCTTCAACGATGCCGAAGTCCCCCTGCAGCACCCGGGTAACCAGGGTAAACATCGGGTTACTAAGTGCAGGGCCGCGCTTAGTAACCCGATATTTACCCTGGTTACCACTGTAAAAGTTAAAAAAAAATCACTACATACTCACATTCTGATGTCTGTCACGTCCCCCGGCGTCCACAGGGTTAAAACTGCTTTCGGCAGGAGCGCTGCTAATATGCACGCGCTGCTGCCGAGAGCTTCCCTGCACGGAATGTCTCAGCGCTGGCAGTAACAGCGGTGACGTCACCGTTGTGCTCTGCTTTACGGCCGGCGCTGACAGTCAGTGCAGGGAAGCTCTCGGCAGCAGCGCGTGCATATTAGCAGCGCTCCTGCCGAAAGCAGTTTTAACCCTGTGGACGCCGGGGGACGTGACAGACATCAGAATGTGAGTATGTACTGTTTTTTTTTTAAACTTTTACAATGGTAACCAGGGTAAATATCGGGTTACTAAGCGCGGCCCTGCGCTTAGTAACCCGATATTTACCCTGGTTACAAGTGAACACATCGCTGGATCGGCGTCACACACGCCGATCCAGCGATGACAGCGGGTGATCAGCGACCAAAAAAAGGTCCTGATCATTCCCATCGACCAACGATCTCCCAGCAGGGGCCTGATCGTTGGTCGCTGTCACACATAATGAGATCGTTAGCGGGATCATTGCTATGTCACCAAAAGCGTGACGTTGCAACGATATCGTTAACGATATCATAATGTGTGACTCAGCCTTTAGAGTTCTAGGTCTCTTCCTATCTGAACAAATCATTTGCATATTTAATTTCCCAGAGGAGCATTGCAAGACTTAAAAGACTCCTCACATTGGCATGCCAGTCTTGGAATGTATCTCTTCACAAGGAGAACCACTGCCCCTTGGATCCCTGTCAGAAGCCTTTCACCTTGCCAAACCAGATCTCAGTGTGCGTACATGTAATCACTTTAAAACTTCACTTTTAATTATTTCAATATAAAACCCAGACCCAGTAAAAAACTTGGTTAGATACCATATATGATGTAGAAAAATATCACCATTAAATCACCTATTAAGGTCCTAGATAAAGCCTACTGCTCATACCTGCCTTACTGTGGAGGTTGGCACCCTAAGAAACAATTTTTTGGCGCCCCCACTCAACGCAGGCTATCCCTGTCTTCCCTACAATATCCCTCTCAATATAGGTGGGAAAACAATATAGTATAAAGCAGTGGTGAAGTAAGGCTACGTTCACATTTGCGTTGTGCGCCGCAGCGTCGGTGCCGCAACGCACAACGCAAACAAAAACGCAGCAAAACGCATGCACAACGCTGCGTTTTGCGCCGCATGCGTCCTTTTTTTGATTGATTTTGGACGCACCAAAAATGCAACTTGCTGCGTCCTCTACGCCCGGACGCGGGCGCCGCAGGGACGCATGCGGCGCAAAACGCAAGTGCGACGCATGTCCATGCGCCCCCATGTTAAATATAGGGGCGCATGACGCATGCGGCGACGCTGCGGCGCCCGACGCTGCGGCGCCGACCGCAAATGTGAACATAGACTAAGAAAAAATCAAAATAAATAAATAAATAAATAAACCAATCAATCACCTTCTTAGCCTTAACAGGCACCCCCAAATAGCATGATAATAATCCCAACACACTGTATAAGTTGCACATATAATAACTCAAAATATCAACCAGTATTCAGTCCACGAATGACTGTCATAGTTCCAGACCCATCCTGGACAAATAGTCAATTCCATAACAAAACAAAGTCCATTCAGGGCCACAAATCAATAAAGAGACTTTCCTGGTAGATAATAGCAATAATAACAACTTAAGGTGTGTTGGTGTCGCCCGACGCGTTTCCCCGTTCTCACGGTTCATCAGGAGGAAGTCATTTGGATGTTAATGATGCCGGATGCTATATAGATGTATGACAAACCAGATCTCACACTTTGCACTGATGAGGGGCAGCGCCCCAAAACACAGTGTCTGCAAATAGAGATTCTGGTTTGGCTTTTACCCCAAGTCATGTGGCAAGACTTGTTAAAGGGTCGATATTGACTTTTAGGATTTCTACTTCCAATAGGTGGCACTAGAGCTCTAGTTTTCTTCTTCTCTGAAGAGGCAATTTTCATATTTAATTCCCCAGAGAAGCATTGCATGGCCTATAAGTCTCCTTACACTGGCATGTCAGACATGTCACTCTCCATAAGGAGAAATGTTACTTCTTGGATCCCAGTGTATAAATAAAAAATAGAGGGGAAGTCAGCATCCAGCGAGATGCAACGAGACAACGAGTTGCTGTTAAAGATATGAAGAAGTAATCTTGTAGTGACTTTCTCCAATACAACAGGGAAAAAGAAGATGAGATAAGATCAGGGATCCTATTATCTGACATTTTAACATTGTGTTTCATAGGTAATGTGATTCTAGGATTCCTCTCATTTACATGATTTGTGCCATCAAAAATGCAACAAAAAACAAGAGAATAAAAAGGATGTCTATAAGAGAAATCATACAAACTTTGAAAAAAACAAAACCTATACATAACAAAATAAAGTAAGAAAACAAGTAAATGATAAAAACAGTGTATTTATTTCAATTAATATGTCCCTGACTTTGAGAAAACATCTGACTGCAGCAATTTTTGCTGAAAAGATGGGGCAAAAATTGACAAAAAATGAAAAAAGGATGTCTTAAAGGGAATCTGTCAGCAGGTTTTTACAATATTATCTGAGCGCAACATGATATAGGGGCAGAGCTCCTGATTCCAGCGACGTGTCACTTACTGGGATGTGTGTTCCTGTTTCAATAAAATATGATATTATTACTACAGGACTAGGTGCCTTGTGCCTCCTAGTCAACTGCTGTGTACCCCGCCCACTGATTCCACCTATGCACAATGTACAGAAAGCAGCCAATCAATGGTGTGGGTGGGGTTATACATAACCCAGCATTCCGAGAACTGGTAGACCTACAACACAAAAAACAGTGATTGTATCAAAATGACATCATGCAACACAACAAGTGAAATCACTGGAATCAGAATCTCAGCCCCTACATCATGTTGCTCTAAGATTACATAGCGAACATCTGCTATCAGATTCCCTTTAAAAGGGATGATAATGAAGGCAGTAGAATACTTTAAGATATTATTAACCGTAACATATCAGAAATAAAATATATTTCATCTACAAACATATTTATCTAAAGAATCTACCAAACAAAAATGTTTTCTAACAAATCGGGATCTAAAACGCCAACAAATGACCAGCGTATGCACTCGGCCTCATCTTTTCCGATGAGCATGGAGTTTCAGGTCTATAAATTAGAGAGTCTAAAATGGATAAATAAGCTAATAAATGGGAATTTTGCCTCCCAAGAAAGCCAATTATTTTTGTATTCAGTGACTACATTGGTATATGTGCCTGATCATCAGTCACCCACATAGCATCAGCCCCCTGTGACACGGTGATTCACTCGAGCCATCGAGCGCAGGATTGCTTGGCTTGTGTATATGAATGATTATAATGAACCAATTGGTAATATAAAAAAAAAAATAAAAACAAATAAAAAACAGACGCCTTTATGGATGAGACGTGTCACAGATATGTTCCAGACAAAATTAGGTCACTGTCTTCTAGAAGAGAAATGAGTAAGTGAGGAATTTGTGAGGCAAAGGACGCCTACTTAATCTTCTCCAGGGCCAAGTGATGACCAATATCGAACCCATGAGAAGTCAACAGTTCCACCATTAATGATACCCCCTGAAGACCTCCTGATAGCCAGCTATAGGTTTTATCAATGCCTTATAAATTAGATGTGTCCATAAAGACTACGAAGTGCACGAGAAACGCAGACACAAAACACCCACTTGACCCATCTAATATCCATTCTGTACAACTTCACACCACTTAACTTCTGACCTACCCTTATCAGGAGGACACATTACCAGACCTAAATTCCATGACCGTCGGGTGCCCTATGCTTGGCTGTGATAACACACATCTGTACCCGGCTTATTTTTCCACCGGGAGTAGTGCGAAATCTCCTTTCATCCGGCAGCTCTGCCAATGTAAAAATGAACCCAATCTGCAAAATTACGGGTTTCTTTAATAATCTGTCATTTGTAAATTTAGAAAATCGGCGACGCTATTCAGTTTTTCATTCAGCCGGATGACATATTGTTCAGTGTTTAAAGCTCAACGTTCAAAACATTATGAATGGATTCTGCCAAAAGTTGTCTGTGTGAGACAACTTGAAAGGCATTAATTACCTTGTTGAATGGAGGTTAGACTCCTCCGTTGGAGCGGACGCAACAAAACACGCGGCGTGCAGTGACACTGAAACATTATCCGCAACTATCCAAGAGGCATCACAATTAACTCTGGCTGTAGGAAAGACGACACCGTCTCCAACACCTAGGTGATGGGAAATACAAAAAAATGCAAACCTGGAACGATGACAAGTGAGAGATGATGCTCGGGAAATCGCATTTTAAAAGCCGTCTGTTTCAATGAAATATCTGCAAGTAATGGAATATGCAGAACATCTGTTCGCCTACAGATGTAGAATGGCTGAGCTCGTGGGATGTAGGTCATCATCTGACACTTGCACAGGACTGCAAGAATATCTACTACATTGTCGTATCCAGCAATTGTCACAATATACAAATAGGGGTCCTAACCGTCAAGCTGCCGAACTATGGACGGTAAGAAATCCTTTAACAAAGGATGTCCAAGTTGTGTTCGAAACGCGTTACGCTGTGTCCTCCTATTGATGGACCTTCTCTCCTGTATTATGGTTTGATATCAGATGGAACTTGCTGCAAGATGTTTTTGTCCCCCCTTTTTTAAAGAAAACCTTTTTTAAAGCTAATAAACATATTTTAACCAGAGCTGGAATCCTCTGTTGTCTTAAGTCTGGTCAAGACGTATATCCGTGCTCCACTCCAGAACCGCCACAGCTGAGCTGGCTAAACCTCTCCCTTTTCGGTAAGAAATACCGACAGGCACCAACATTTTACTGTGAAACATTGCAGAAAAAAAAAGTTTGAAAAATTATTCGAGCACAGGAAGAAGAGTCGTGTCATGGTAAAGGGTCCACTGGGCGGATAGTCTTTTACTTTGCTCCACCCAACTCAGCTTCATTGAAATTAGGTAAAAACCTGTCAATGAAGTCCAGGCAGGAGAAACAAATGTGAAAAGGCTTGGGTGCTGAGTGGACTCCTTCCCCTGTGCTCAACTTGATGAAGAGCTTCAGAGTAAAACATTGCTCTCTGTAATGAGGGACCATGCAGAGATTTCATGCTGCCCAAATCTAATGGTCCGGTTTCCTTTGGTAAAAACAATACCTAGCAATATCTATGTGGCGGACACAGACAGAGTAGGGTCTCTGTGCAACAATAAAATACCAGCCCCTTGCAGTCCAATATTTTTTCCAACAGCCAAAACCTGCTCTCTTGGCAGCGAAAACACTTAGTGAAAAACTCCTATTTTTCAGCATTTTCATGCCATTTTTTGAAGATTACTAGTGTGATTTGTCTACGCTAGGTCTAATAAAGTTAGTTTTATTCACCAAAAACGCGGCAAAAATGCTTAGTTGCATTTTTCAACTTTCTCAGTAGTGAAAAAATGCTGCAAAAAAGCTGAAAAAAATCGTCAATTTAGGGGTTAAGAAAACAAGTGTGTATGAGACTTGTGAAATGAATTAGCTTGTGCTAGTACTGTAAAAAGCTGCTTTCAATTTGCATAAAAAAATGCTGAATGTGAACATAGCCTTAATGCATAAATGACCAAAATGAAGCTAATTTGGGGGCGAATGATCACTTTGGTCTTATGGTCTAGTTTTTAATAGCAGGACATCTGATCACCTAGGTTTGCAATCTCATAATGCCTCTTTTGGTTTTGTCATATATAACCCTAACACCAGGGGCGGTCACAAACAGAAGAGGGCCCCTGTGCAAAAACAATATAAAGGCCTTTTGCAATCCATTCATTCGTCAAAATTTGTCTACCTGCTTTGGAGGTAATAGTGGGCCCTCTAACCTCATGGGCCACACATTTTGCACTAACGATATGTACACCTCTGAGTTAAATCTCTTTAAAAAAACCCAATAAAAAAATGCTAGAGGGGCCGTCCTATCAAGAAAGACCCCAATATATTCAGAAGATTAAGGAATTTAAAAATTTGGTTACAAGATGGGTGGTCTTCTCAAAAAGGCTTCCCTGTATTGGGATACATTTATGTGATATGCGATACAATTTTTTAAATATTTATGTACAACATACAGTCTTGGCGTTTTAATTAATTCTGCATATAAAATCATCTAACGTTGTCCAAAAATACAAAACGCATACATGAAATCATTGCCAAACCTCTAAAGGGCTGGTCTCATCTTGACAACCCTTTTCCGAATTGGTCGGTACAGCCACCTCTAGGACTGCTCCTAAATGGTTGTACTTTTGTTATAATCCGTCATTCTGGACCTCCTATGTATGATGAAGCCAACGTTACATAGCGCATAAATGTAAGCAAAAGTAAAGAATTAGGTTGGTAGACCATTATTTTTAATATTTAAAGACTCCATAATAACAGGGTCTGTACCACAGGACTGGAGTATAGCAAATGTGGTGCCAATATTCAAAAAGGGGACAAAAACTGAACTCGGAAACTATAGGCCAGTAAGCTTAACCTCTACTGTGGGTAAAATCCTGGAGGGTTTTCTAAGAGATGCTATACTGGAGTATCTGAAGAGGAATAACGTCATGACCCAGTATCAGCACAGGTTTACTAGGGACCGTTCATGTCAGACTAATCTGATCAGCTTCTATGAAGAGGTAAGTTCCGTACTGGACCAAGGGAACCCAGTGGACGTAGTGTATATGGACTTTTCAAAAGCTTTTGATACAGTGCCACATAGATGGTTGATACATAAAATGAGAATAATGGGGATAGGGGAAAATATGTGTAAGTGGGTTGAGAGCTGGCTCGGGGATAGGAAACAAAGGGTGGTTATTAATGGAGCACCCTCGAACTGGGTCGCGGTTAGCAGTGGGGTACCACAGGGGTCAGTATTGGGCCCTCTTCTTAACATATTTATTAATGACCTTGTAGGGGGCATACAGAGCAGAATTTCAATATTTGCAGATGACACTAAACTCTGCAGGGTAATCAATACAGAGGACAATTTTATATTACAGGACGATTTATGTAAACTAGAAGCTTGGGCTGATAAATGGCAAATGAGCTTTAATGGGGATAAATGTAAGGTCATGCACTTGGGTAGAAGTAATAAGATGTATAACTATGTGCTTAAAGGGAACCTGTCACCCCGTTTTTTCAGTATGAGATAAAAATACTGTTAAATAGGGCCTGAGCTGTGCATTACAACAGTGTATTTTGTGGACCCCGATTCCCCACCTATGCTGCCAAAATACGTTACCAAAGTAGTCGTTTTCGCCTGTCAATCAGGCTGGTCTGGTCAAAAGGGCGTGGTGTCTTCCCCGAGATCTTGCTTAGTTTTCCGTTGGTGGCGTAGTGGTTTGCGCATGCCCAAGGTCCCGAATCCACTGCACAGGGGAGTTAAAAGAGCGCGATGTGCACTATTTCATTGGTGATCGGTGAGGGCGGCCATCTTCCTTTGGCCGCGCGTGCGCAGAAGCGGCGCTCTGCTGGCCGCGGCTTCAGGAAAATGGCCGCGGGATGCCGCGCGTGCGCAGATGGAGATCGCGGCGGCTATTTTCCTGAAGCTGAGATGCGAACTCTGCTTCAGGAAAATGGCCGCCGCGATCTCCATCTGCGCACGCGCGGCATCCCGCGGCCATTTTCCTGAAGCCGCGGTCAGCAGAGCGCCGCTTCTGCGCACGCGCGGCCAAAGGAAGATGGCCGCCCCCACCGATCACCAATGAAATAGTGCACATCGCGCTCTTTTAACTCCCCTGTGCAGTGGATTCGGGACCTTGGGCATGCGCAAACCACTACGCCACCAACGGAAAACTAAGCAAGATCTGGGGGAAGACACCACGCCCTTTTGACCAGACCAGCCTGATTGACAGGCGAAAACGGCTACTTTGGTAACGTATTTTGGCAGCATAGGTGGGGAATCGGGGTCCACAAAATACACTGTTGTAATGCACAGCTCAGGCCCTATTTAACAGTATTTTTATCTCATACGGAAAAAACGGGGTGACAGGTGCCCTTTAATTCTAAAACTCTGGGCAAAACCGTCAATGAAAAAGACGTGGGATTATGGGTGGATGACAAACTCACATTTAATGGCCAGTGTCAGGCAGCTGCTACAAAGGCAAATAAAATAATGGGATGCATTAAAAGAGGCATAGATGCTCATGAGGAGAACATAATTTTACCTCTATACAAGTCACTAGTTCGACCACACTTAGAATACTGTGTACAGTTCTGGTCTCCGGTGTATAAGAAAGACATAGCTGAACTAGAGCGGGTGCAGAGAAGAGCGACCAAGGTTATTGGAGGACTGGGGGGTCTGCCATACAAAGATAGGTTATTACACTTGGGGCTATTTAGTTTGGAAAAACAAAGACTAAGGGGTGATCTTATTTTAATGTATAAATATATGAGGGGACAGTACAAAGACCTTTCTGATGATCTTTTTAATCATAGACCTGAGACAGGGACAAGGGGGCATCCTCTACATCTGGAGGAAAAAAGGTTTAAGCATAATAACAGACGCGGGTTCTTTACTGTAAGAGCAGTGAGACTATGGAACTCTCTGCTGTATGATGTTGTAATAAGTGATTCATTACTTAAATTTAAGAGGGGACTGGATACCTTTCTGGAAAAGTATAATGTTACAGGGTATACATACTAGATTCCTTGATAGGGCATTGATCCAGGGAACTAGTCTGATTGCCTTATGTGGAGTCGGGAAGGAATTTTTTTCCCCAATGTGGAGCCTACTCTTTGCCACATGGGTTTTTTTTGCCTTCCTCTGGATCAACACGTTAGGGCATGTTAGGTTAGGTTATGGGTTGAACTAGATGGACTTAAAGTCTTCCTTCAACCTCAATAACTATGTTACTATGAGTAGAAGATTACTACGAGACGTTTGCCGAGAATGCAGATGTACTAGAAAGTGTTAGCAATTATAATGCTTATTCCCTTTTACAGAACATTAATTAATATGGAATTAATGCAGTAGAAGGTAAAACTTGTAAGTGGGTGTAATAGTTTGTCTATAAAGCTTTGCGTATTAGCCACCGGCAGACAAGTTAACCGAGAAATAGTAATTGGAATTACATTAAGGGTCAAGCAATTAACCAACCACGAAAGGATAACCAGATACAGGCTAACACTATAGAATAAAGGACAAGTAAAGAGAATTATATAAGAATTATGCTGTTGTCAAAAGTAAAAATGAGCATAGAATAAATCATATCAACCGACTTCCAATAAATCTCCAGCATAAATTATGACGAACCAGGAATTTTGTTAGCGTTATCGGAGAAGAAAAATGTAATATAATTAAAGAAGAAAAGAGAAAACATAGTGGAAGATCAGAACATGGCTCTGCTGCTTACATTCTTCTGTACCAGACAATAAGGTCAGGAGGACACGGCGAAGTCTAGAACTATGGTTGACATCAGGAGAGCGCGAGGCCAAAAGATCTGCAAATGAGCGTTTTTCAGAAAGCACGGAGCAAAAAAAAGATCAAAAGCGCAGAGAAAAGAACCTTCCTTGCTCCATCCTCCAGCAGATACAAATGCAAATTTCCCAGCTCCTTTCATCCAGCTTTCTTCAGCGGAACAATATATTCGGCAGAAATTTCTCATTCATTTCTCAATGTAAAGGTGAGAATGGCAGATAAATATCTTCCTTACCATACAACAGACATTTAGCCATTCTTAGACTTGAAACCGCAAGTAACAAAATTAGGTTCTCCACCTCCAAGAGAAGTAACTCAAAGGAGGTTTGGCGCACTAATGGGAACACTTGTTAGTTACAGGTCTGAGCGCTTTTACATCCTGTTGTAATGACTCCATTTTTTTTTTTTTTTTTTTATTTATTGTCAAGCTCCTTTATTCTTCTAAACTATTATTTCAGCCTTTAACTTCTTCCCAACTTGAAGGTGGTCATCTATAAGTAAGAAACAAAGGTGAGGTATAATTTTCCACTTGTCTAGTTAAAGAGAATATCCAGGACAAGGGCCTGAGACTACTTGCCGCTTGTTCCAGGCACAGATCTCTGCCAGTATACAGCGGTCACAGACAGCTCCTGCTGGCAGATCAGCGGCTGTCGCAGACATCATGTCGACAGGGCATGTCTTCTGTTCCGCTCTGCTGTATTAACAGGGCGTACCTGCCAATATCATGATTATTGACAGCCGGCTTCCTGCTGCCTAACTGGGGTACCTGAACCCTGAAGGCACACATGTTGGACCCGAATCCTGAAGCCACAACTGTGGTACCTGAATCCTGAAGCCACAACTGTGGTACCTGAATCCTGACACCACTCTTGTGGTACCTGAATCCTGAAGCCACACCTGTGGTAGATGAATTCTGAAGCCACACCTGTGGTACCTGAATCCTGACACCGCTCTTGTGGAACCTGAACCCTGATGCCACGCCGGTGGTACCTGAGCCTGACATCGCTCCTGCAGAACCTAAACCTAAACCTTGACACCGCACCTGTGTTATCAGAGCCCAATGCCGAACCTGCGGTACCTGAACCCTGACGCTGCTTTGGCAGTTCCTGAGCCTCACACCGCTCGTGTGGTACCTGAGCCTGACATCACTCTCATGGTACCTGAACCCAGAAGCCGCCCTGGCGGTACCTAAGCCTGAAGCCGCACCACTGGTGCCTGAGCCTGAAACCGCTCCCACAGTACCCAAACCTGTAATCGGTTCCGGCTGTATTAGAATCTGCACCAGTGTCTGTCCTGGTTAGCATTCTTGAGTCCGTACTGTCAGTGCCTGTTCCAGTATCTAGTTCTGCCTGTGACTCTGAGTCTATTTGTTTTGCCCGGTGACCTAGAACCGGTGTTGTCTGACCAGTGTCGGAATCCTGTCCTGTCTGAGACTCAGGCCCATGTCAATATCTGTGATCCTGACCCCTGGGGCCTAGAAGTGGAACCTGGGGGCTACAGGCAGCTGAAGTCTAACTCTACCATATGGATCTCCTGTGAAAGCCAGGTAGCCACTAAGCTACACCCCTCCTAGGTAAGCTCGGCACAGTGGGTCCACAATCCACGTGTGTGACAGATTACATAGCAAAAACCAGCAGACAGATTCTCTTTCACTGTAACCGGTCAGGTCCCTTATGTGTGGCTATTTGTAGCAGGTGGCATCATGAAGAACATCAGGTATCGGTGGCAAGCAGCTGAATATCGGGCATCTGACATTTAAAAAAAATATTAGGATATCTTGAAACGGGTTATCTCGTCACAAAATTTGATGGAATATTGAGAATACTGTCACCAATCTCCCATCGGCATGAGGTTTGCCCAATTTAGTCACCACTAATCACTAGGACCAAGAGGTGAAGACTCTCCTTCCCAAGGCGGCAATGCTAAGGGTTTTCTGTGCTGCTGCATGGTGGACTATTGATGGTAATCGGTCAACCAACCATCTTCTGAAGAAGGTCACGGAGATCAAATATCTTTTAGAGAATGGTACAAATCATAATGACCAAGTTTTGTAGTAATACCAACCCATGACCCGGAAGGAACAAAAGCGGGTCAGAGTAAACTAATACTTATATACAATCTGCAACTATGAACTAGGCAGAAACAAGTGTCAAGTTGGAAAAGTTCTGACATCTCAAGAAGACATGGAAACTTTTCCAGCAGCAGTCCAGTTACAATGACTGTGTCCCACAGCTGAGCATGTGGTCCACGGCAATGTGCGAATACTGCGTTGTCAAGATAAAGGGAGGAAATTAAAGCCCGTCCATGCTGTGCTGATGAAACCAGATATGCACTGGAACAACAGCACTTCCAGACAGGTTTGTTTGATAAGATGGGAGCTTAATGCCACTTAGGTTCCATCAAGCCTCTGACAGATAAAAGATGCTGAAAACCCAAAAGTGCTATTTCCTTTAAAATGGCAGCACATCAATACCAAAAAAAACACAACCCAGCTTTATTCTGCTCAAAGTTCACAGCTCTGTATTTCAAGATTTACCAGTCGATAAAATCGTGCGTTTCCATCTCCAGGAGAAGAGTGACTTCTTATTCTTTCAGCTGTTAATGTGTATTGACTGGTTTTCTTTTTTGGACAGTAGAACTACGGTTGATTAACTAAAACATATGTTTTCTGATGAAACTCTAAATACACAATGAGGATCTATAGAAAAAATTAAACAAAGAAGCTGTGTCCCCTTTAGAGGGTCACTGACTTAAAAATTCAACCTTATTTCCATTGTTCAGTGGTTACGCTTGTCCAACTTTTTCTCATTTCAGTTCCCACATAACATGACATTGTAAATAAACAAAAACAAACAAAGTAAACTTATAAAACTAATATACACAAACCAATGAGGTCAGCTAAAATCCCACTTCATTTGTATTTTGCGATGTTATGTAATCTGACAGCAGCAGTCCAACTCTGCCCTCACCTCACCAGTGGTTAGCAGCTTTCCACGGACACAATATAAACAGAAAGCTGTCAATCAGGGGTGTGGGTGGGGTTATACAGAGCTCAGCATTCCGAGCTCTGCTACATCTGAAGCAGAGAAAACTGTGATTCTATCACAACTGCGGCATCCAATATACAAAGTGATACATCTCTGGAATCAGGATCTCTGTCCCTAACCTATGAATCTATATCATGCTGCTGTTGGATTACATAGATGTCAGAATGTTGAATGAAGTTGAATCAGAGACAAATGTGGGGAAAAACAAGTATACTGTATATTCACTAACTCAATGTCAGACCCTGATGTATATTGAAGATTTTTTTTTTTTAACGTTGACATTCTGCATTGCAATGTGAAACCCTTAAAGGGCATCTGTCAATGGAATAATTCCTACTAAGTTGTCTATATGGGCATACAGGTCATAGAAAGTTGAATCAAATGATACCTTGTCAACTACAATCCAATGATTAGTTCCCGAGAAAGTCACAATTTAATGTATATGCAAATGAGTTGTAAAGATCTCCACGATCTTTTCAGCTTATTTTGCATATAAGGAAAAATGTGGTTTTCTCAGGAACCATTTATCAGATCGCAGATATCAAGGTATCATTTGATTCAACATTCTATGACCTGCAGGCTCATATAGACGGCTTACGATTGTTGATCCCACTGACAGTTTCTCTTTAAGGGTTTCTCGCTATAATTACAATGTAGGACATGTCAACGTTAGGAAAAATCTTCAAAATACATCATGGTCTGACATGGAGGTAGGGGACCTGTACTTATTTTTTTTGCCTGCATTAGTCACTTAGAACGACTGCTCCTTATGTTACGTCTGTCCAAAAATAAATAATATCTTTCAAGTGTTAATTAATGAAGACTGACTCACCGTGCTAAGTTTACTGCAACAAATCAGGATCCTGCGCTCATACAACATACTGGCATAGAGGTGCAGCATATTATTCACATCTACGGCCACAAAATATTCAGTCAGGTTTCTCTGCAAATAGATGAAACAAAACAGTTTGGATTAGGGATTTATACAAGTAAAAAAAAGTGGAATAATATGAAAGTTTTGTTATATAAATATCTCAATCTAATCAGCTACTTTACATGCTGTAGTCAAAAATTTTAGGAGTCTGCAAGATTCTATTACAGATTCCCTTCACGCACCATACTGCTGTGAAACCACAAAGCATAAGCACTGGAAAGTCACCGGCCCATCTACTATGTTACACAGGCTTGTGACAGGAATGTAGAGTAATATTACTAAAAAGGGAACTGGATAAATAGCTATTAAAAATGTACTCTGGTAAAAGAAAAATAATATCATAAGAAATAAACATGTACTATAGGTAATCTCTAGGGTCACACAACTGGATGTTTGGTCTGGGTGCTGTAAGTGAAAAAAGTCTGACAGCTAAAACACCAGTGTTATTTAATAAGGTTGGCCAGAAGCTGCCCACCCTGTCGTTCTGATCTAATATTGGAGATAACAAGAGTGTTGAGGTAAAAAGAGGCTGCTCACACTGCTGTCCACCATTAATACTGGAGAGTCCAGGGTCCTGAAGTAAGAAGAGGCTACTCACACTGCTGACCACCCTATCACATTTAATACTGAAGATTCCAGGGTGCTGAAGAAGAGGCTGCAAACACTGCTGTCCACCCTGCCTATCTGATCTAATACTGGAGACAACAAGAGTGCTGAGGTAAGAAGAGGCTGCTCACACTGCTGTGCACCCTGCCTATCTGATCTAATACTGGAGATCGCAAGAGTGCTGAGGTAAGAAGAGGCTGCTCACACTGCTGACCACCCTGTCAGATTTAATACTGGAGATTCCAGGAATGCTGAGGTAAGAAGAGGCTGCTCACACTGCTGACTACCCCGTCTATCTGATCTAATACTGGAGATACCAGGAATGCTGAGGTAAGAGGCCGCTCACGCTGCTGTCCACCATGTCTGTCTGATCTAAAACTGGAGATACCAGAAGTACTGAGGTGAGAAGAGGCTGCTCACACTGCTGTCCACCCTTTCTATTTGATCTAATACTGGAGATACCAGAAGTGCTGAGGTAAGACGCTGCTCACACTGCTGTTCACCCTGTCTATCTGATCTAATACTGGAGATAACAAGAGTGCTGAGGTAAGAAGAGGCTGCTCACATTGCTGACCACCCTATCTGATTTAATACTGGAGATACCAGGAGTGCTGAGGTTAGCAGTGGAATACCACAGGGGTTAGTATTGGGCCCTCTTCTCTTTAACATATTTATTAATGACCTTGTAGGGGGCATTCAGAGAAGAATTTCAATATTTGCAGATGACACTAAACTCTGCAGGGTAATCAATACAGGGGAGGACAATTTTATATTACAGGATGATTTATGTAAACTAGAAGCTTGGGCTGATAAATGGCAAATGAGCTTTAATGGGGATAAATGTAAGGTCATGCACTTGGGTAGAAGTAAAAAGATGTATAACTATGAGCTTAATTCTAAAATTCTGGGCAAAACCATCAATGAAAAAGACCTGGGTGTATGGGTGGATGACAAAATCATATTCAGTGGCCAGTGTCAGGCAGCTGCTACAAAGGCAAATAAAATAATGGGATGCATTAAAAGAGGCATAGATGCTCATGAGGAGAACATAATTTTACCTCTATACAAGTCACTAGTTCGACCACACTTAGAATACTGTGCACAGCTCTGGTCTCCAGTGTATAAGGAAGACATAGCTGAACTGGAGCAAGTGCAGAGAAGAGCGACCAAGGTTATTGGAGGACTGGGGGGTCTGCCATACAAAGATAGGTTATTACACTTGGGGCTATTTAGTTTGGAAAAACAAAGACTAAGGGGTGATCCTATTTTAATGTATAAATATATGAGGGGACAGTACAAAGACCTTTCTAATGATCTTTTTAATCATAGACCTGAGACAGGGACAAGGGGGCATCCTCTACGTCTGGAGGAAAGAAGGTTTAAGCATAATAACAGACGTGGATTCTTTACTGTAAGAGCAGTGAGACTATAGAACTCTCTACTGTATGATGTTGTAATGAGTGATTCATTACTTAAGTTTAAGAGGGGACTGGATACCTTTCTGGAAAAGTATAATGTTACAGGGTATATACACTAGATTCCTTGATAGGGCGTTGATACAGGGAACTAGTCTGATTGCCGAATGTGGAGTCGGGAAGGAATTTTTTTCCCCAATGTGGAGCCTACTCTTTGCCACATGGTTTTTTTTTGCCTTCCTCTGGATCAATATGTTAGGGCATGTTAGGTTAGGCTATGGGTTGAACTAGATGGACTTAAAGTCTTCCTTCAACCTTAATAACTAGGTAACTATGCAACTATGTAAGAAAAGGCTGCTCACACTGCTGTTCACCATGTCTATCTGATCTAATACTGGAGATACCAGCAGTGCTGAGGTAAGAAGAGGCTGCTCACACTGCTGTTCACACGGTCTATCTAATCTAATACTGGAGATTCCAGGAGTGCTTACACTGCTGACCACCCTGATTTAATACTGGAGAATCCAGAAATGGTGAGGTAAGAAGAGGCTGCTCACACTGCTGTCCACTCTGTCTATCTGATATAATACTGTAGATACCAGGAATGCTGAGGTAAGAGGCCGCTCACGCTGCTGTCCACCCTGTCTATCTGATCTAATACTGGAGATAAGAAGAGTGCTGAGGTAAGAAGAGGCTGCTCACACTGCTGTTCACCCTGTCTGATCTAATACTGGGGATACCAGAGGTGCTGAGGTAAGAACAGCAGGATAACACAGCTCTCCACCCTGTCTATCTGATCGAATACTGGAGATACGAGGAGTGCTGATGTATGAAGAGTCGGCTCACACTGCTGTCCACCCTGTCATCTGACCTAATACTGGGGATACCAGGATTGCTGAGGTAAGAGGAGGCTGCTCACACTGCTGTCCACCCTGTCTATCTGATGTTGGGGTACTAAGGTAATTAGAGGATGATCATACTGTTGCCCACCCTGTCTTTCTGATCCAATACTGAAGAAACCAGCGTGCTGAGGTTACCCCACTTTGAAGTTTATTCTTCAGCTTTTCAGCAAATTTTTTTGTAAAATGAATGGTGTCATGCTCTTTGAAGAAAGGGAAGAAAAATTAAAAGCTTTAAAATGAGAAATGTCAGTGTCTATAAGGGGTTAAATATTAAGGATGCATGAAAATTTCATCAAACAAAAAGTTAAATTTTGTAAGTTTTGCAATTGTCCAATATATTTTCTGCATTAATTATAGTTTTTAATTTCTCTACTTGTGGGCTTTCAATAAAAACCTGTATTATTAGCCTCTAGTGTAATAAATGTCCTGTCTACTTAATAATCTCACAGGTTCCCAGATCTGATAACTGCACTGTAACGAACTCTGCTCCTGTGTGTCCATCCCATGAACAATACCAGAACAGATTTTTATCCACTGTAAGCAAAATGTCATCCACACAAGGATGTAATGTTTAGCTGTCCATATAGTACTATATTTTACTGTATTATTATTACATTGGTATCATCCTCACTAGGTCCTTTATAAAACAGCACAGCAGACCAATCTTCACACTGCAGCACTCTCTCGATAATCATAGATGCGGTCAGCCGATCAGTACTTGCAGTTATCCTATATGCCACATATCCATTTCTTTGCACAGAAGACAATATATTCCCGTGAGTCAACACATGTTATTAATATACGGTAACTTGAAAAAAACTTTCAAAACTTTTTAGTCATGTTATAAGTGTACAGGGTAATGACATCAGTTACATGAATTCACTTATAGTTTGATAGCTATAATACAATCCACTTTAAATGGAAACGATAAAATGATATGTAAAAAGAACTACTTGGCAAAGGATAATGTTTTTAATGCAAAAGAGAAAAAGTGTTTGACTTTTTGTGGGCAGTTTTAGTGCACTAAAGAGTTTATTGTGTCGATTGAAAAAAAAAAAAAAAAGGAATTTAGTAAAGCTGCAAACTTGTTATTGGCGTAGATTATTTTTCCAATTATGGAAAGAGGATAATTTTTGAACCTGTTTATTCAATCAAGTATAAAATAAAAAAATAGTTGGAAGGCAACAATTTACATTATCAGCCTCAATTTTGCTTACATTTTCAGTAATATTTTGGACAATCACTACTAGCTAATAAGTTACTTTCACTAGATTACTTAAACCAATGTGTATCGCCATAAAAGGATGGAGCCATCTTTGGATATTAGCATGGGGTTGAGAATCGAAATGGTATAGTGCAAAAAAATAATCAGAATTCTGCAACAAGCATCTTGAGTTGGATACAATAAAAGAAAAGTTTTCATATGTTTGCATTTGTTTAACACCATTTGGATACCAAATTATTTACCAATTTATACATTTATTATTTACTTTATACTCAGTTGGTCATCCACTTAGTAATTGACAGTAAGTTGTATGGTGGAGGCCCACTGACTTATCAAGAGTTTGGACTGAGGAGTTTACATCCATGGACGTATGAAGTAGTCTTTAAATGTGTGTCACCTGTAAGAAAGTGGGTACCAAAGTCCTGGATAAGTGGTATGTGTAACCGAGGTGGTTAGCCTCGGTAATGTAAGTCCTGGAGATGATGTTCCAGCAATAGTAGGTTGCTGAGAAGTTTTCTTATTGGGACTGTAGTTTGGGTCCGGGTTTTAGGAGTTACCACAAGAGATTGGGAGGGAATGGTTGCTACCATACCTCCAGTCAAGGCTTTCCAGGTACTTTATTAGGCAGCTGAACACAGCTGTCTGTGTGTAGGAGGAGAAAAGGACCTTGCTGTGCTACTCAGTCTCTACCAGTGAGAGGGAGTGTAGACTTTATTCTAAATGGGTGAGCCAGTATCTGTTATGTGAACTGTTTTATTTTGTCACACCTTTGTGCTGAGAAAAGGTTGCTTTAATTTGTGAACTGTGATAGTTTATGGACTTTTAATAAACCGCTCACTTTTTTGACATAAGAACAGAATCGCTATGTGTACTACTCTAGCGGCTACCAAAGAGAGAGAATCCCTACACCGCCTTTTAGCTTCATAGACAGTAAAGAGTTATTATGATGTGCTTTGGATGGCCAGCCTATTTTGTATATCTTGCTCTTTTTTTCTTGTTGGTTTTGATAAATTTATACTATCACTTCATGAGAGAAGGCCCCCTAGTATATGCATAATGTAATGAAACCATTTTAGTCATTTTCTTAAATTGTTAGGATGATCATAACATGTCCTTTAGTGATCAGTTTTTTTTTTCTGTTGAGAAGTCTTACTGTAATTTATTAATTTCCTGTAGAGCAACCCCAGGAGCAATTAGGCAGTAAACAGTGCCCAAGAAAATCAATGAGTTTGTGCTATGCAGAACAGGACAGTTCCTCCAGAGGAAGACTCCCTCTATGAAACCACTCAACTATAGTCACGTGAAGAATATCCTAGAAGGCAAAGCTCCTATTTTAGGGCTATATTCATACATCCATGTGCAATGTCTACATGTTGCCTGGTATTTTTTAATTAGCCAGCATTCAATCCCATAGATCTATTCACACATCTGTGAATATGACAGATCTGAGTGTGCAATCCGTGAGACTCAGAGATGGTCCTATTCTGATATAACTTTGAGGGTAGAGTATGACAAACTATGGGTCTGTGCTGTCCAAAAAAACATGAAAGCACAGCAACACTTGACACTGATGTGTGAATATAGTCCAACTCAGAGGGGGGTATGAAATGTATTTTTTTTTTTTTTTGCCAAGTTGTATTTACATGATAGTGATTGCTTCCTTCAAGTACAGATAATGCCAAGAGGCAATAATGATATTTTATTTTTTTTACCAAAAATATAACAACCCAAACAATATAACAGGAGAAGGAGCCTATACAGGAGCTTGATTGTTTTGTACATTAAAGATAAGTTTTCATCACAAAATTATCTATCGTTCAAATCAGGTTTTAGTAAATAGTATTTTTTTCTTCCATATCATAGTTTAGAATAAATATAAAAAATATTGCAATTTTCATACACTTTTTTTTTTAGATTGAGACTTTCTATACTTTCAGGAAACAACACATGTACAATGGCAATAATGCAAAGACCTGGACCCTTTAGTTTGCATTGAAGTATCTTAAGAGCGTGTGCAAAGGTCATTGAGAAAAAGAAGAGGAGCAGGGTCAGCGATGACAAGACGTTTCATCATTGGAGGAGACTATGTTACCAGCTATGTGTAGAAGTGTTACCGGTCATGGTACTCCTGTCTCTCCTGAAAACTCTTCTTGAAAAAGCAGGAAAAATGAGTCTAAAAATGCTTTAGTAGCCATTGTTAAAGTTAAGAGATTCCCACTTTAGATTTATTTTTTAGGCTAAGTTCACACAGGGCGTTTTTGCTGCTTTTTTATGCTAATTTTTAGCTGCTTTTACAGTACCAGCAAAGCCTATGAGATTTCAGAAATCTCATGCACACACATTGGGTTTTTGCTTGGTCAGTATTTTGTGCTTTGCAGCGTTTTTTTTTTACATAGGGCATGTCACTTCTTTCAGCGTTTCAGCCTTTTTACACCTATTGACTTGAATGGGTGGTGAAAAAAGGCCGCAAATACTTTTCTTGCAGTGTATTTGCTGCAGAAAAGTCAAAGAGAGCCAGATGTGACATCATCACACCTGGCTCTGCTACATCTAGATGACAGGCTGCATGATGCATCCATACAGCCTGTCATCCAGCAGCGGACCCCCCCGCCCGACATTAGTGTATCCCACACTGTCATATGCATGACAGCGCCACAAACACCGCTTCTGATTGGCGGGGTAATCCTCTCCGCCAGTCAGAGAGCCGCTGCTCCCTACTATCAGAAGACAGCGGGAGTGATCAGCTGTGATAGGAGGTGTAAACTTAACCTCCAATCACTGGTGTCAGCTGATGGGACTACTGCTCCCATCATCTGACACCCACAGCCGCTAATTACAGTGAGAGCAGGAGCGGAGGATGGGAGCTTTCATTTGCCGCTCCTGCGCTATAAATAATAATTTAAAAAAAAAACGGCGTGGGTTCCCCCCTAATTTTGATAACCAGCCAGACAAAATTCACAGCTGGGAGCTGCAACCCCCAGCTGTCAGCTTCAGCAAGGCTAGTTATCAAGAATAGAGGGGTCCCCTCCACTTTTGACAACCAGCCTTGGTAAAGCCCACAGCTGGGGGCTGGTATTCTCAGGCTGGTAAGGGGCCATTGATATAGCCCCCCAGCCTAAAAATAGCAGCCCGCAGCTGCCCAGAAACGGCACATCTATTAGATGCACCAATTCTGGAGCTTTGCCCGGCTATTCCCACTTGCCCTGTAGCGGTGGCAAGCGGGGTAATAAGGGGTTAATGTCACCTTACTATTGTAAGGTGACATTAAGCCGGCTTAGTTATGGAGAGGAGTCAATAAGACACCTATCCATTAATAATCCTATATTAAAGGGTTAAATAAACACACACACATGCAGAAAAAGTATTTTAATGAAATAAAACACTACACAGTTTTGACCATATTTTTTTGTCCTGCCATTCCACAGCAAAGCCATCGATCTTCTGTAAGAAAAATAAAATAAAAAATAAAAAATATACTCCCTGATCCGTCATAGTCCAATATACCGAGTGTCCCACGCAGTCTCTGGGGGAGATAAAGCTTACAACTGGGGGCGATGCTAATGCGACCACCCCCGGCTGTAAGTTACTGGGGAATGAATGAGACGGAGCTCAGTAACTAGCGGTGACGTCACCGAGCCTGCGCCCACTCACAGCCTGACCTGAGGTAACCTCTGGACCGTGGGAGAATGCCAGGGAAGAGGATACCGCAGGTAATGTATCTATCTATCTATCTATCTATTCTTTCTATTCTATCTATTTATCTATTCATTCTTTCTATCAATCTATCTATTCATTCTATCTATTCTATCTATTTATCTATTAATTTTATCTATTCATTCTATCTATTCTTTATATTCTATCCATTTATTTATTCATTCTATCTATTCTTTCTATCAATCTATCTATTCATTCTATCTGTTCTATCTATTCATTCTATCTATTCTTTCTATCTATTTATCCATTCATTCAATCAATCTATTCTATCTATTTTATCAATCTATCTATTCTATGTATTCATTCTATCTATTCTATCAATCTATCCTATCTATTCATTCTATCTACAGGAAGTTGTTTTTTTTTTCCTCTGTGTGCACTCAACTTTATTGGCATGCACAAAGAGAAAAAAAATGCTTGAAAAAAAAAAAACGCGGCAAAAAATGCAGCAAAAAACGCACCTAAACCTGCGTTTTGGGCGCACCTTATTTCCTGCCAAGATGATCCGTTTTTGCTGCAGAAAAAAAACGCAGCAAAAACGTCCTGTGTGAACTTACCCTTAATGAAGACTGTGATATGAAAAGAAAACACTGCCAATTAAAAAATAAAATAAAACATGTAATACAAAAACCTTGTTCAAACAGCTTTCCTTTAAAGCCTCCTTCTGGAGATGGTAAACTAGGACCTAGGACAAGAGGATTTGGTGCCGGTTTACCCCATAATCTCGCTTCAATGATCTGGAGACTGCAAGCTTGTCCACAAACGTCATGGCCGAGGGCTTGTACAGAAACTGATCAGATACAGAAGGGGATTAAAAAATAAGAACAGAAGACACTTCTGGAACGTTTCAGATCCGGCCTAATGAGATCTGAAATTAATCTAGTCACAACTACATTATATTCTGGTGCAAAAAGGGTTACATTAGCCATAAAATCTCTGGGGAAGGGGACCCAAATACCTGCTTCTGGCAGAGCTGCGTAAAGTCTTCTATAAACACCACATTTACTGCAGACTATAAAAGAGCAAGAGCCTGATCTTAAAGAGGTGTTTCACTTGGACGTAGAACGCAGAGCGCTCGTTCCAGATAAAGACCAAATTCTATCCTCTCTCACTTCATAGACCTTAAGAAAACTTCCAGGTGCGATGACGTTTTATTGAAGCATAAAAGAATGTAATTCAGCTTTTTCTAAACCTATTTATGATTAGCATTAAAACGCAAAAAAAAAATGGATGTGTGTGTGCAAAATATGCCTGTGTACATGGCTTCACACATAAGTGGAGAGAAACTTTACCTTGCTAACGTACACCACTTACACTACGACTTCTATGGACGTCTATGAGCCTGCACCCTTATCCTGAAGACCAGACAAAGCAATATCTGTAACCTCTGCAACCTTTTACGTTCCTTTCAATAACTATCAATGATACATTATTTGTATTTGGATATAAATTATGTCAATTTTATGAAATCATCATTATATATGGCAGGTAAGTACAGTATGTAACGTCACCACGAGCGAGGAAAAGAATACTGCTGTTTCTGCTAGCTATTTTTTATGACACCGTAGTGCTGTCAAATAAATAAGGCAGCACACTGCGGCGCTAAAACATGCAAACATGAAACATGAAAATTGAACTGCATTACTGCACTAGAAATATGAGAAAATGTGAGCGTTTAGCGCATAAGTTGGCCAATTTATGTGTACCTGGTAGCCACATTAGGGCATCTCTCGTATACCAGGTCCTACACTTTCCTTTCCTCGCTGAGAATAAACGTCTTCATCTGAATGGGTACCTGTGAAACCTCTTCTTAGACTAAAATAATTTATTTGACTGTATACGAGTTGGTGACTTTAGGTTCAGCACCTGTTCATACTTAGTCTATGTTTGGATGTGACGGACAGTTTTTTTGAAATTTGAAATTCGAAAAACCGTAGTGCAGTCAGTCGTATTGTCGCTCAGGATGTCTGTACTTTTTTACATATGCAAATGTCCTCTTTAACAATCTTAAATGGCAATATCGACCCTTTAAATAGCCTTGCCACATGACATAGGATAAAAGCCAAACCAGAATCTCAATTTGCAGAAACGTGTTTCGGGGTGTTGCCCCTCATCAGTGCAAAGCAGGAGATCTGATTTATCTCTATGGGACGCCTTGGAATGGGGCTAAAGAACACCGTTTCACCAAGTGGAGAGTGACATACAAGGGTAACTTCCTCTTCCTCTCTGAAGAAGTAATTTGCATATTTAATTTCCCACAGGATCATTGCATGGCATATAAGTCTCTTAACATTGGCATGTCACTGTCCACAAAGAGAGAGGTTACCCCTTGTACACTTTAAGTCATTTTTCTCTATGCTGATACCCAACTCAGTGGGCTGCAGTAAGAATCAGGTGCCGCTTCACAAAGAAACCTGTAATATTCATATGATTAAGTGCCACATAATCCATAATCAGTAAGTGCCACACATTTGTTAAAGAGAATCTGTCAATAGGATCAACCCTCCGAGGTAGAGATAGGCGGACACCAGAATGTTTGGGTCCAGCGGGTTTGGTTGAACAGTTGCAAAAAGTTTGGGTTCAGGTACCAGAACAGTACCTGGACCGGAACCCGAACACCACTTCTGATCAGCGGTGAAATAATCCCCGCCGGTCAGAGAGCCGCAGTTCCCACTGTGATCAGAGATAGAAAGTTTACCTCCGGTCACTGGGGTCAGCGGATGGGACTACTGCTCCCAGCTGTCATTGATGTTAGAGTGGGCAATACACGGTATTAAGAAATGACGTATGTGAACTTTTGATCAGGTAATTTGGATGTTTTGGTTTGTCATTATGATTTAAAAAGAGAAAACACAGTAGATTGACAATAAATGGCTTCACCCAATCACTAACCATGAGTGGAGAAAAAGATTTGGTGTTATCATTTAAATTCTCTGAAAAAAGGTAAAGAAAGCAAAAATTCTGCCGGGGTATGTAAACTTTTGAGCACAACTGTAGGATTAGTAATGGATATGTGCCTTACTTCACCCATTACTAAGCCGTGGGCTTGATGTCACCTGACAATACAAAGGTGACATCAACCCCACAAATATTGGCCATGATTAAGACATCAGTCAAAACGCGTCGGACAAACGCTGCTAATCTTACTTACGCAATCTTATCTTACGTTGCGTAATGGTGTAAGATATTACTATTTATATAGATTTTACTATTTATATAGAAAGTCAAAGAATTCTTAAAATGGAGAAATAAATATACAAATTTTAATCTACATTCCTGCTGGATTCATTGTATTTTTCCACAAATATAACCCCACTTGCTACCGTTACAGGGCAAGTCAGAAGAGCCGTGCAAAGCGCTAGAAATGGTGCATCTAATAGATGTGGCTTTTCTGGGTGGCTACGGACTGATATTTTTAGGTTGGGGTGGGCAATATCCATGGTCCCTTACCAGCCTGAGAATACCAGCCCCCAGCTGTCTGCTTTAGCAAGGCTGGTTGTCAAAAATGTGGGGGCCCTACACTGTTTTTTTTTATAAAAATTATTTAAATTATTAAATAATTAAATAATATGGCGTGGGGACCCCTGTATTGTTGATAACTAGCCTTGTTGAAGCTGACAGCTGAGGGTTGAAGCCCCCAGCTGTGAGTTTTGCCTGGCTGGTTGTCAAAAATACAGCGGAACCCGAGCTGTGTTTTTTTTTTAAATTACTTATTTACAGCGCAGGAGCCGACTAATGAATACACTCATCAGCCTCTCCTGCTCTAGCTGATATTAGTGGCAGCAGGTGTCAGATGATGGGAGCTGTAGTCCCATCTGCTGACACCAGTGACCGCAGGTAAACTTTATACCTCCCATCACAGCTGAGTGCTCAAGCTGTCTTTTTACAGTGTGGAGACCGCGGCTCTCTGACCGGCGGGGATGATTTCACCGCCGATCAGAAGCGGTGTTTGCCGCGCTGTCATGCCCGACAGCATGACACACACCCAGTGTTCGTGCGAACCCGAACAGTAACACGGACTTCCTGATTAAGTCTGTGTTTGGTGTCCATGCCCGAACAGTAGGCGTTCGTTACGGCTGCCAAACTTTACTGTTCAGGTTCGCCCATCTATACTCCTAAGTTTTCTATATGGATGTACAAGTCATAGAAAGTTGAAGAAAATGATACCTTGATCTCTGTGATCCGTTGTCTTATTCCAGAAAATCCACATTTTTCTTATTATATAACTGAGCTGTTAATATCTATGGGTCAAAGATAGATCTCTATAACAATCTGCCTCCAAAGCTTATTTGATATGAAATAATGAGACATGTAATGACTGACAGTCTGCTCTCCTGATCTACATATCTCACACTGGAAGCAGATCCTCTGGGAGATCTATGTCTGGCCCATAGATCCTAAGAGAAAAGAGAAATGAAAATTTCTGTGGAATAAGAGATCGGATCGCAGATATCATTGTATATTATTCAGCTTCCTATGACCTGTATGACCATATAGACAGTTAGGAGGGGTGATCTTACTGACAGAGTGGACAACTCTTTTGTGGTATCTGCACATGATGTCTTTTAATCTCAGGCGAAACACCTCTGAGTTTTCTAAGAGCATAAGATGCTTCAGCACACGTCAAAGTTTTTTGTCCTGAAGCATCATTTTTTTGCATCTTATGGTAATTTCCTGAGCACTTGCTTTGTTTTTGTTTTTTTTATTGCTGGCTACAATCTCTAGGATTGGACACACTAGCTGAAGATCTGGGCACCTTTCACACATGAAGTTTATTTGTAACTACAATTTTTTTGGAGCCTGACAACCCCTTTAAGATCACTGTCCAACTAATATGTGAAACAGTGGTATGAGATTTGAGGTTGTGTGGAAAAAAAAACTGTTCTGTGGCCTTGTAATATCTTTGTTTTCATTGTACTGCACTACAGTTGGAAAAATTAGTACCTAAAGAAATTGTCTTCCTATATTACGCCTAAGCATCACTGTCATGTTAAAGTCAGAACAATATGTGGCATGTAAAGGGGTTTATCCACGATTTCATGCAACGGCATATACATTAGATAGGATATCCAATAAGTTCTGATCACTGGTGGTCTGACAGCCAGGACTCTGTGAATCCTCAGGTTTTCCCTGCACTTTGCAACACAGCTCCATTCATTTGAACATGTGTGGGAAGTTCACTTTACAACGGACTGTGGGAGTGCCATGCTGTCCAACTGATCGTCAGAGACCACAACGTCACTAATCGTTTAAAAAAAAGGTTCATCAAGTTCCACCTTTCTCCTTCCCGTTATACATCATGTATCACTAGATTATCTATACCCCACAATGCCATTTATGTTGATAAAAGCATCCAGCTTCTTTTTAAATACTGTTATAGTGTCGGCCATTACTACCCCTGTGGTCGGCATCCCACAGTCTGACTGCTCTAACTGTAAAGAACCCTTTCCTATTCTTTCTTTACATTTGATTTACTGAAGATTACACAATAGAACAAGATTACATCATAGAACAGAAGAACAATTTTCATTTCACATTGCTTATTAATTTTTAAGCCCTCTAAGCGCAGCACTACCCACTGTGTGTTTCGCTCTGCTCCATCCAGTATGTAACTATTGCCCAGTATTGGCTTGTGCTGGTTACGAGTCATATGGGGGAGCGGATGAACTCTGCAGGAAATTGTAAACACCTTGTTCTTCAGAGATTTGCTTCCCCAGCCTATCACAAGGTGATATATCAGGAGAGGCCACCCTCCATTTCTCACCCGAACGTTGGTTCCTAGCTCTTGATCATGCATATCACAATAATCTGTTTCCCGTTAATGACCCGGCTTGTTCCCACATCCCGTCTGCCCACTCTGCTCCTGACCTTGGCTATGTGTATCGAACCTGTGCTGCCTGCCCTGACCTCAGATTGCCTGACCATGTCTTTGTCCTCCTGCACCCCGTTCCTGCTCCTCTGATCCTGCTGCAGACCGCAGGGACTACCCTAGAGTTGTACCTGGTGTCTACCGGCAGCCCAGCCTATCCTCACCATCAGAGGCTCTAGTGAATACTGGTAGACAATTAGTCACACCCCTCCAGGGTAAGCCCGGCCGTGGCGCTCTGGGTCCACACCCTCCACCGTTACATTAATGGAGTCTGGCTAAGTGAACTCTGCCCATAACATACCATGGGTGTAGCATCTTAACCTAAAGCATTAGACACTCATGTCGGCACCAAATATCACACAATTTAATAATGAGAGAATGCTCCTCATCACCTGGGGACTATTGTGAGCCATAGGGGAATCACACCAAGGCTTCCATACCTTATCACATTTTTGAGCACAATGACAATTTTTTTTTTACACCACCCTCTCATACAAAACTGCAGTAATTCCCATATTGACCCAGTGTTAAATCCTCGGGGGTCTTTTATCCATCCAAACTCTTTCATGTTTAGATGCCTTTCGTAACAAATGTTTCCTTTCCTTGGAAAGAATAAATCCTAGACATACTACGCTAACACATAAACACTAAGAAACTGTACCAAAAATACCATTGCGTAAATTGACATTATTTTGGTAAAGCCGGGTTCCCCAACCATCCAGGGTTAAGCCTAGGGTGCTCCGTGTCGTCATAACAAAAAGGGCTTTGTATTCTGAATTACACAATAGTATTGCATATTAGTACTGGTAAACGTTTCCATTTTCCAGCAATAAAAGTAATAACCCAACAGTTCTCCTTGTAAAAGCCAGGGCTGGAAACAAAAACAGACACAATAGGATTTGTCGGATCCTTTATTCATGGCTCTGCAGTACAGTACAACGCTCTGGTTTATATGGTGTGCGGACTTGGCTGGCTATACTGCTTGGAGACCACTGTATCTGACAGTCTTTGCTCCGCTTTGGCATTATGTGGTATTGTATACTGAGGCTTGTGTAAAAGGTGAATCCCACACTCGCATATAGCTTTTCGCTTAATGCAACAGGTCTGGCAAATCCAGATCCTAAACCCAGCCAATCAACACACGTGCGGCTATATAACAGGGGCTTTGCAGATAATATTTATGGATTAGTCGGCTTTATCACTGCATAAAAATACAGATCCATTTTCATTGTATTCTTATTGCATCAACACCTCCTCTTAAAGGGCAATTATACAACTTGAAATAAATATCCTACCCAGTTCTTCATGCCGTACGGCAGTGTGACGTTGATGACCGGTGATACCCCTGCTATAGGTACAACCTCAAAATTCTTCACTGCTGTTTCTACTATATAAACTTATAGGATAAGTCAAGTCTATTAGTGTAATACGCTATAATGTTTCCAATACATAACATCTGAAATCCCTAATATTTTATTAAAAGGAACCTGTCAGCAGGTTTTTGCTATATAATCTGAGAGCATCATGATTTAGGGGCAGAGACCCCGATTCCAGTGATGAATCACTTAGTTTACTGGGTGCAAAAGTTGCAATAAAATCACAGTTTTCTCTGATGGCAGATCCATCAGTTCTCTAAATGCTGAGCTGTGTATAACCCCGCCCACACCACTGATTGGCAGCTTAGTCTACACTGTGCATTGACAGCTGCCAATCAGTGGTGGGGGTATGGTTGGACTAGGAGATAAGAGACATCTAGTCCTGTAGTGATAATCTCCTGCTGATAAAACACTGATTTTATTAAAACAATACACATTTAAAGATAACCTGCCATCGGGTTACCTCTTCTATGAAAATAGACTGCACACGTGACAAACAAAATAAATCGAGACGTTCCTATCACTCGGTGGGGGAGAGAAATTTATTTTGGCATATTTCAATACTCCCCTGGGCAGGTGGCTGTTTGGCATTGTGATTACCTGCAATAAGTGCTGTTTTTTCCTATAACCATATTAACTGCTAAGCGCAAGTTTGGGGTAGATGCTTTCATCGCCAGCTCTTGACAGTTTGGTAAGCAAAATGCTCACGAGAAACTGTCCTTGCCTGGATTACTAGGACTTTCAATACAATATATACTACTAGACTCCATTGTTACTAGAGAGATTTTCTCATCTTCTATCTGCAGGAACACACTATTCCCCTGCCTCCCGGCTTCCTGTCTGGAAAGGGCAGTGTGCTCCTGAAGATTGACAGTTCGGACCAGATGCTTGGTTACACCTTAGTGGCTTTGTGTTTTTAGACCATGGAAATTATCCACGCATCTATCGAACCAGTAAGAAATAACACGTCAGCTTTCCTTCTAAACTAAAATACGTTTAGACATGTCAGGTTTATGGGAATCCGAAACAAATTGTTCATCAGGTATGAAGTAGTGTGCAGGGGTCAGAATGTCCATCCTAATCTTATGGTTTATTCAAAGGCTAAAGTTCATTTCGACAAGTCTCTCTCTTGTTGACTGAATGATTATTGGGAAACAAGAACTCCTAATGATAAACATGTAGGCTAAACGGGCTACCAATCACCCGCTTCTTCGTTGGGTGAAATGATCTTTTGGTTTACACAAAAGATTTTCGTTCTTGTCATATCATTTTCCTGTGTTGTCGAGAATAATGGCAGTCTATGTGCACTGAACGATTTATCACTGACCGTTCCATGCTCATCTGAAGTGCGTTATGTCTGCCTGTGTAACCAGGCTATTAAATGACTGCCTACTGGCAAACATGTTGCAGAACGTGTAATGGTGGGCATCATGCAGAGTAAATGGACCCTTAGCCACGAAAATGATAACCTCATTCTCATTCAATTATGCTTCACATCTGATAGCAAAAGACATGATGGAGAGGGAGATTGCTCAAAATTGCATCATTATCAGCAGTATATTATCCTGTGTAAACTGTGTCATGAGTCCACCACTCCTAAGGACAATGTGAGTGACAGTTCAGCCGCCCTATGGGTTCAAGGGCATGCTGAGCTGTCAGTATTGTGAGTGACAGCACAATTGACCAGCCGCCCAATCGGAAGCCGGGGCATGCTGACCTGTGACAACTCAGCCGCCCAATCTGAGGCATGGGTATGCTAAGTTGTCAGTATTGTGAGTGACAGCACAACTGACCAATCTGACCAGGCCTGTGGGCTTTCCTGCAGGTGGTGCCCCCTTCTGGGTGATTACTTGGCTAATTAGTTGACTGGCAATAAGTAGAACATTGCCAGTTGCTATTCTAAAATGGTATACATTAACTCTGAGTTCTTATATTGTGATCTTGGTTGCCCGACTGTCAGGACTATAACCCAGCAGCTCTTGTGCGCCAGTAGGCAGCTTTTCCCTCTGAGCTATTCAGCTCGCTGGACAGTTCTTTGTTAAACCAGATACTAGTACCTGTGTTGTCCCTGATTGTCTCCACCCTGAGTTCCTGATTGGCTTAAACCTATGATCTCCTGATTGAACACCCTACTTAAACCTGTCACTGCACTGCACTGGGGCAGGGGTATGTTGAGCTCGCAATATTGTGAGTGACAGCACAATTGACAAATCTAACCAGGCCTGTGGGCTTTCCTCCAGAAGTTTCCCCCTTCTGGGTGATTAGTTGGCTAATTAGTTGACTGGCAATGATTAGAACATTGGCAGTTGCTTATCTCAAATGGTATACGTTTGCTCTGTGTTCTGAATTCTTATATTGTGATCTTAGTTGCCTGACTGTCAGGACTATAACCAAGCAGATCTTGTGTGCCAGGAACAGCTCTTCCCTCAGAGCTATTCAGCTCGCTGGACAGTTCCTTGCTAACCCAGATACTAGTATCTGTGTTGTTCCTGAGCTCCCGATTGTCTCCTCCATGAGAACTCCTGATTGAACACCATACTTAAACCTGGCACTACACTGCACTGAGGTAGAGGTATGTTGAGCTCAAAGTATTGTGAGTGACAGCATAACTGACCAATCTGACCAGGCCTGTGGGCATTCCTCCAGGTGTTGCCCCCTTCTGGGTGTTTACTTGGCTAATTAGTTGACTGGCAATGATTAGAACATTGCCAGTTGATTATCTCAAGTGGTATACGTTTGCTCTGAGTTCTAATATTGTGATCTTAGTTGCCTGACTGTCAGGACTATAACCCAACCTCTTGAGAGCCAGGTGGCAGCTCTTTCCTCTGAGCTATTCAGCTCGCTGTACAGTTCCTTGCTAACCCAGATACTAGTACATGTGATGTTCCTGATTGTCTCCACCTTGTGATCTCCTGATTGAACACCCTAATTAAACCTGGCACTGCATTTTCTTCCTTGCGAGATTATTGAGCTCCCATCCTTTAGTCAAGCTTCTTTCCACCTGCTCCTTATCCTCAACATTATACTGCTGCTACCATGTACCGACCTCTGGCCATTCCTGACTATGCAACCTGCTAATCCTTTAACTATACTGCTACTCCTGTGTACCAACTTCTGGCTATTCCGGGCTACGTTACCTGCCGGTGCTGCCCCTAGTGTTTGCAATACCACTACTCCAACTCAGGCCAGTCTAGAACACCGACCTCGGATTTACCTTTGACAATCAGTTTGCCTAGCCCCTTTTTCTTGATCTGCTACCTTCTTGAAATTGTGACCCCGGACTCAGACCTAACTACACCTTTGTCTCACCCTTCTGGTTTTGACCTCGGACTCCTTTACTTTCCCGACTCATGGCTTGTTCGTAAGAAGTGACTCAGTGTCAGAAGCAGTACCTGTGCTGTCGAGAACAAAGGTAGCCTACTTTCACTGACGTGAACTATTTGACCATTCAGTGCGCATCTGAGCTGCAGTCTAACTGTATAAACAGGCTAGTAAATGACCGCCAAGTGGCAAACATAATGCTGGTTGGCGATTGTGTAATACTCCACATCGCTTAGAGTATATGGACCCTTAGCCACGAAACTGAAAACTTCATTCAATTGTGCTACATTTTGTCTGATCTCAAAGGATATGGTGAAGTCTTATCTTTTTCTGTGCAGTTCAATCTTATCCATTGAGAAGAAATTTGTGGTCATTTATAACAACCATCACTTTCTCTGACCCAGACTTGCCCGATACGCTGGAAAATCTTGACAGCCGTGCCAGCGAGTTGTTTTTTTATTTATTTAATTTTTTTTCAATGATCGTGGTAAACAAAACTCTGACACAAAACATCATAATTACAATGTTATTCCATCTTGTAGCAGTTTGATTCTTACACGGAGAAGCATTACTCGTGAGAAATAACACATACTTACAACACATGCAGAAAACACTTAAACCTCCTTAAAATGTAGTAATTATTTAAACGCTTTGATTTTATGCTGCACACCGCGGGTCAACCACTGCAAAACCCATTAATATTTATGACAGGGTATCGCCTGTATTTATCTACATTAAGACGCCTACATGAATGCTAATGTGTATGTGAGAAGGACAAAAACAAATTGACACTCCACTATGGTCTAATGTATACAGATAGAAAATATGCACAATATATTTAACTATGTTTTGTAAAATTACTTGGAAGGAAATGACGGGGAAAAGACACTCCACGGGGTATTTGCTCGCGCGGCGTTTTGAAGAATGTCAAAATGTGATTGTGTACACATAATGTATTCCCATAAATTTCAATCTGTACATTATCTAGAATTACACAAACACATTAAGACTTTCTAAATAATAGAGCACAGGTGGTAACAATGCAGGCCCTCGGAGCAAAGAGGAGAAAGTAAATCTACGCCAATGGGACAGTCATAGACCTCAAAATAGAGACAATACCCCCAAATTTTGCAAACCAAGTTCACTTCTAAAAATGAAATTCCTGGTCTGAATGTAAAGGCTTCCTCCTTAAAAAAGTGTAAATTTGGCCAAATCCACCAATCTTGGCATGACTAACTATCCAAAGTGTATGGCCTGTAGACTTTTTCCCGATGGATGATGTTGAGGCTCCGAAAAATGGTTTTCCAGTTTCGGAAAACCATAGTCACCAGGTGCAGTTTGTTGTAAGAAAATAAACTGTGCTTTTCTTCTTCTTCCCAAGTCCATCGCTGAGTCTCACCGTTGTCTGTTATTGTCTGCACTGTTGATGTCATGTCGGCAGCGCTGCAGACAATCACAAAGCTCAGCAGAACGAGCTGCTGAGCTCAGTTACTTGCTGCAGCGCTGTCGACGTGACATCAACACTGCAGACAATAACGGCTGTCAGCAGCAGCTGCAACGACTTGGACCTGTTTTTTTTCTAAAAACAACCTGCAGTCGGAGTAAAAGTATTTTATGAAATCAGAAAAACCTTTTAAAGGGAAGCCGACACTAGATTCATACTACCCCAAGCTCAGGCAGTATGAAGCAGAGCCTGGATGCACAAATGGAGGAGGTGTGTCTGTCTCTGAAAATGGGGCACGTATATTGATTTCTGGAAGAGTGACAACCCACATACCTGCACTAGTCCGGTCTCTCCCTGGTCTACCAGGTAGACGCTGGCTGTATTATGTAGCTGGCATCTGCCTGTAACTGCAGCAGACTGACTTGGCTCCGATTGCTGCAGTTTAACCATTTAAATGCTGAGCTCAATCTCTGACCTCGCCATGTAAATGATGTTATTGCCAGTGTGTGAGGCATATCACTTCCCACTGACCCCCCGCATCGCGATCGCGGAGAACCGATGGGTTGACATGGCAGCCAGAGACCTACTGAAGGCTCCTGTAGCTGTCATCTCAGTCCTCTGATGAAACATATCTACAGGGTGAGCTCCATAGCAGAACGTGATTTCTCTATATACCGCAAAACCGTGATATTGCAGTATTTAGTTTAAGTGATTAGACGATTGCAGGTTCAAGTGCCCTAAGGCAACTGAACAATATAGTAAAAAAAAAAAGATACGTGTGTAAAATATAAAAATTTGAAGCATCCACTAATTTTCCCATTAAAAACAAAGGAATAAAAAAAACTAGAAAAGTAAACACATTTGGCATTGTCCAAAAAAAGTACAATCTAGCAAAATCTAGACTCATTCAAACTTTAAACTAAATTTGAAAAAAAAACAAAAAAAAAAGGCAAAACAAAACTCTAGAATTTCCATTTTTCCAGTTGCCGTATGTATTCAATAAGACATAAAATATTATTTTTTTTACTGTACAATGAACGCCATAAACACAAAACTAAAAAAAAAGAATAGCCGAATTGTGTTTTGCTCTTAACTCCCCAATGTTTTTTTTTTCAGTACATTATTTGGTAAAAAAAAATAAAAACTACAACCTATATAGCAAACACAAAAGCCCTCATATGCCTCCATCAACGGATAAATAATAAAAAAAAAAAATCTTAGAACAAGGGGAGGAGAAAAACAAAACAAAAAAATAAATACCAGGGTCGAAAAGGGGTACGAAAAGACCATTTCTCCAAGGCCAAAAGCTTTGGGTTTAGGATTACAAAATGCAGAATTCTTTATGAAATGCGGACATCGACGATAGGTCACTGGTCCTCAATTCTAACGACCAGGTGACCATGAAGATGGTCTTCCATAAAAAGTGAAATTCAGAGAAGGGATAAAGCAAACGCGAATACAAGAGCCCTATGAATATGCTGGTATTTGACATTTGATAGATTAGTGGACAGCTCAGATGGTGGTGTGTCTTTCAGGTCTCAAAGTCAGGGACAGGCCAGTCCCCTAATCTTGCCTATGGCGATAAATGAGTGACTTTATCCAGCTGCTGACCTTTAGGATAAAGGAACCGTAAACTGAGACACATATTGGAAGCTAAGTGACTAGCGATGGCTGGGGCTACAAGCAGACACGTTCTGGGTACTCACATTCTCAGGAATACTGGGCAGCTCTCGAGAATCAGGCACTGTGAAGTAGGAATGCTGGAGGGGGAAAAAGGAGAAAATGGTTAAAAAAAATGATATGGAACAAAAAAAAAGTAGCAGACATGAGAGTGAGCCAAGCGAAGGGAGAACTCTGACCACAAACACTGTTCAAAGAAATCACCAACATGAAAGAAAGATGGAAATTTTACTTTACCACACTTCATAATAAAATAAAAGTGCGTGCACTGGGATCTGAAGCTGAATGCATCTGCCAGATGGAGGGTGATGGCTGCACGGCAATCGGCTCCATACTGTGACATATCAGTGGCTTCACTCATCACCGGAAGCAGCATTAATGACAAGTGACGAGCGGATTGTGTTTCGCTATAAATTCCTAATAAATTCTTAGTGTAAAACCAGAAGCATCTACGTGTTTTTACAGAACTTGGGCACTAACTAAGATCAATTAGATGCATTGGACTTTTGGAAAATAAATCAGCTAAAAAAGAATACATCACCAGGTTTTTGCCATCTAAACTGAGAGCAGCATGATGTAGAGACAGAGACCCCGATTCCAGCGTTGTGGGCTGTTTGCCATTTTTCTAAAATCACTGTTTTATCAGCAGGAGATTATCACTAGAGGACTAGTAAACCTGCTGCCAGGTAGTCCAACCCCGCCCCCCAAAACTGATTGGCAGCTTTCTATCTATAGAGAAAGCAGCCAATCAGTGGTGTGGGAGGGTTATACAGAGGGAACTGGTGGAGCTGCAGCAGATACAACTGGGACTTTATCAAAACTACAAAAAGCAACCGAGTAAGTGACACATCGCTTGAATCAGGGTCTCGGCCCATACATTATGCTGCTCTCAGATGGAATAGCAAAAACATAAAAGAGATATCCTTTAAGGAGTGTTCAAATATTAAAGTCAAATCATGTCCTTTCTTGCCAATGAAATAGACATACATTGATTTTTAGCAAATGACTGCGACATTGAAAATCCAAGAGATGAGCTGGGTCATGGAAGAGCATTATGAGCAATCATCTAGTGCAATTCTACCATCGTAATAAAGCAGAAGTGATTTCGATAGTTTTCCACCGATATCTTGCTGACTATATATACGGTATACGGTATTTGTATTATATAAGTGGTTTTCCCAAAAACATAGATAAACTTACTTATAAACAGACCAATTCCTATAACATTATACCAGGTTATTGCGTAGAATACAATGACATAAGGCATCAGTATGATGGATCTGCTGCGGTTACTTCCTTAGCCTTTGGCTTCACATAAAGAGACTTTTCTTAGACTCTTAAAGAATCCACGGAAAGAGAGATGATTCTACTCGCTGTAATATACCGCTTCCCTATCTCCTGTGGACTTGTACCCGACTTACGGATGGAGTCCTGTTCCTATGAGTGCAAACCGCCAAAATGTTTTGCACGTCTGGGTAATAGGAGCGATCAGGTAGAAGGGGACAAGTGAGAAGAAGGGAGAACGTTGCTACTGCAAATCTCTGGTGGTGGCTTATTTCCCTGAGAACAAAACACACAACATGCCCAATCCTCCCGAGTTGGTAGACCAAAATACACCTTAGGCTACGTTCACATTAGCGTCTTTGGGTGCAGCGTCGTCGACGCAACCCAAAACGCAATACACAACGCAGCGTTTTTTGAACAACCCAATAAAAATTATATAAACCACCATAAATTGCAAGAAAAAAATAAATAAATGTCACACACATAAAAAAAAAAACAACAAACAACAAACATTGCAAAGAATAAAAAAAAATGGGCAGAGAAATTATATACTTACATCTCTTGAAGGCAGAGCTGTGTCTCGTGTACTCTCTGTTTCCAGACGTGCAGGCAAGTGAAATACAATGCAATCACCCTTTTTTTATATCTATGGGGTGGTCTTGAACTGTCTAGACACTTCATCACTTGTTTTTTACTCAAAAGGCGCATGCGTCGAACAACGCGGGTCAACGCAGGCACCTGCGCCCTTTGCGTTGTACATAGACAGTAATGTGGTTTTTTGGCGCATTTACGATGCAAGTGCGTTGCATGCGCTGTTTACCGGAAATTTGACGCAGGAAAAATGCAACATGTAGAGTCGGCCGCGCCCTGTCTGGTGCGCCCAAATGACGCATGCGTCGTACAACGCTTGACAACGCATACCGGCGCATGTCCATGCGCCCCCATGTTAAAGATAGGGGGCATGACGCATGCGTCGGTATCCGTCGACAACGCTGCGCCCAAGGACGCTAATGTGAACGGTTAGACTGTCACACCAAAATCAGCAGGTTCTAAGGATATTTATCTCATGTGTTTGGCTAGGTTTAGCATGGTGCCAAGCTTACACATCTCCCAGTGAAGACAGACGGTCACCGGGCATGTTAGAAGGCAAAGCTAATCATCAGCTGAGCCTCATTATTTACCTTCGAAGTGAGACAAGCATTTAATGAAAGCTTACAGGTTTTTTTTCACTTTCTCAGGGATTCTCAATCTCCAATCTGCTCTTTTCTCAACCTTGGATATACATAAATGCTTGTGCATGCCCTCCTCATCTCCCAGCTAGACTACTGCAACATCCTTCATGGCCTCCCATCTAGTAGTCTTACATCCCTCCAATTGATAGTTCACTGTACTGCACAAATAATCCACCTTTAGCGTTGATGGGCGTGACTAAGTGTCTACCGGGTATTCACTAAAGCCTCTGATGGTGAGGGTAGGCTGGGCCGCTGGTATACACCAGGTAACACTCCAGGACTGCAGCAGCTGACCCATGGGTCAGAGCGGGTATACTAGGTACAGGAGGGGCGAGACAGAAGTGTAGTCAGACGCTTCAGGGTCAGAACAGGCTGACCAGCTTGGTTTCATGTCTCCCGGACAGACTCCTCCTCCTCCTAACCGATGGAACAAAGGTTGTACTCCGAGGAATATCCCTTAGAACAGGTGTCCCCAACCTGTAGCTCAGGAGCCACATGTGGCTCGCGGTCCCATGAATTGTGGCTCGCGGCTGTCTGTCAGCTTGGTGCATTAGCTCCAGTTTTAGCAAACAGGTATGAAGAGCACATCTCAAAATGGTGAATTTTATGAGCAGCCCTGCACAGAAGAGCAGATTTGGATGCACATATACTGGTCTTGGGGGTTTGAGATTATTAAAGTATGGTACGCTGGAGACAAGATGACAACACCTGTCAGAGGAGGTGTTTGAAGCTGGATGTGACAGTGTATTTGGAGTTCTTTACAGGAGAATACTGAATTGGGGGTATTGAAGGAACCCCTAGATATTTGTATACTGCTTTGGGGTGATTGATTTTTGTGGAAAAGCTTTGGTTACCATTATACCTATAATGGGGCTTTGTTTGCACCTATTGTGAGGGGGGAAGGAGCTGAATGTGGTTCTCGACCCTCTCTCAAGGCTGGATGTGGCTCGCGACCCTCTCTCAGAGCTGAATGTGGCTCTCAAGGTCAGAAACGTTGGGGACCTCTGCCTTAGAAGGACAGGAGCGGCTTTCCCAACTCTAACCGGTAAGGGATGTGTTGTGGTTCCTCCTCCGAATCAATGAAATCGAGACAAGACACGAGTTTCAAACAGGGACAGAAGAAACACCCAGCCGCAAGGTGGAGAGGAAAGGCCCAAAGACACAGAAGGTGGAATCTTGGCAAGACAGTTGGTGGCACAATACGATCCCCACTGAAGCACATGGCCAGTGAACCAGTCAATAACCGACGAATGTTGGCGCAACCATGGCAGACCTAGAAGAACAGAGTTTACAGACTTAGGCAACATGTTAAAATATATATTTTTGGAATGCTGAGTTCTGACTTGCAGGGTAACTTGCACGGGGATATAATGAATAGGTACTGCTGGGAATTGTTCTTCAATGGAGGCAATAGACAGGGGGTGATCCAGGTGGTGCGTAGGGAGCTGAAGTTCACCGTTCAGATCCACATGGATGAAGTTGCCCGAGGAGCCGGAATTCAGATGGGAAGCCACAAAGAACCTCTCCGGCCCTGGCAGGGTAATGTCAGTCGCCAGTTTTGGAAAGCAATCTCTCTTACCTACAGTCATCTCTCTAACCAACCCTAGGAGCGGGGATTCTACGGGCTTTTCTGGGCACTGATAAATATAATGTCCTTTGGCACCACAGCACATGCACACGTTGTCACGATACCTTTGCTGTTGCTCTTATACACAGAGTTTGGCTCGCTTTACCTGCATCGGCTTTACAGCAGGCAGCAAGTGGTACTGAAAGGTTGGAACTGACCTGGGAGGTTCCCTGAAAAGAAAAGATACTTGATCCTCTTTTAGAGCTTGCTCTTGGAAATGGAGCTCAAACCTAGTAGCTAGCTGTGTAAGGGCATTCAGAGAGGATGGTGGACATCTACCTGCCAACTCATCCTTAATTCGCCTGTACAAACCCTGCCAGAAGGTCGTCACCAGGGCTTTCTCATGCCAGGCCAGCTCCACCGCCAGGGTGAGAAAGCATAAGGCATACTGAGCCACAATATCCATACCCTGTTTTACAGTCAACAGGGACAAGGGGGAAGACCAGGTTCCTTCGAATACTGCCAAGAACATTTCCAAGAATCTCCCAGTGTCACAAGTCTCGCGACCGCCATGCTCCCAAATTGGGTTTGCCCAAGCCCGGGCTTGTCTAGACTCCAGAGAGACCATGAATGCAATCTTGGTCTGGTCCGAAGAAAAAAGAGGGGTCTCCCTCAAAGCGGGAAAGAAGTGGAAGCTGAACCTTAGCTGATCCACCAGATACTGAAACCCCAAGTGGCTCCCCTGGAGTTGATGACAGCACTGAGGAAGGAGAGCCTGTTGCGGTTAAGGAGTGGGAAATGGTGGACACAGAGGTGGCAAATCCTGCAGCTGAGTTACCATCATATTAATCGCCTGCATCAGCTGGTCTTGACGCTAACGTTGCAAATGAACCTCCTCACACAGTATTTGTACAAGAGACTTGGGGTTTCTAAATCCCATCTTGACAGTGTAGTTCACAGACTGAGCTTAACGTAACACTGATGGGTGTGGACCCACTGCGCCGAGAGCCAGGCTTACCCTGGAGAGCTGTGACTAAGTGTCTACCGAGTATTCACTAGAGCCTCTGATGGTGAGGATAGGCTGGGCTACCCGTAGACACCAGGTATCATTCCAGGACAGTCCCTGGGACATAAGCAGCTGACCAAGGATTGCAGCAGAGTTCGAAGTACTGCATGGACTCAGCGAGGCGGACAGGCAGAGGGGTGAGTAGTACAGTGGCGGGAAAGCATGCAAGTTACTGCCGTGACACCCCTCTCCCAATTCCCACACTGGGTCCCGAATGCGTAGAGAACAAAGTTAAAAATACTAGTAATGATTTACAAGGCTATGCGTAACCTGTCTCCTCCATACATCTTGGACCTAAATTCCCACTCTCTTCTCACTCAATCTCCTGTCCTCAATAGATCTCCTTTGATCCTCATCTGCTCCTCTCACAACCATCTCCATGATTTCCCCGATGTCTCTCCTATCCTCTGGACTGAACTACCCCAATCAGACTATCCCTGACCATGAGTCTTCCAAAATAACCCAAAAACCCACCTCTTCAAGAATGCCTACAATCTGCCAGAACCCAGCTGCTGTGGCACTGCCGTATCAGGGGCTATTACCCTCGCCTACTGCATCCTTCGCTTGTACATTTCATGGGCAGAGTCCTCGCTAACACTGCACTTGTCACTCAGCCTTGTGATTAAGGGCGCTATACAATAAATAATATTAACCACATCTAACATTTATGTAAAAAACAAACCTGCATTACTGCACTTCCTATGATTTATTATCTCTCTTTACGTTCTAATTGCCCTTATGTTTCTTCATTTCTGTTACTTATCTAGAGGTGGCTTTAAGTGTTAGCCTCTATAAAGTGTCTCCATTTCTGCTGATATTTTTTTTTACTTGAATGCATGTATTTGCAGCTAAGAATAATTTTGCTATTCAATTTCATTAAAAATTGGAACGTCAGAACGAGATCATTGACGGATTATCGGTTACCTTATACACAGCAATAGACGGTGTGACTACAGAACGCAATTGGTGCTACATTTTGAATGAAACCCAAAAATAAAAAAAATATTTAGCCAAAAAAGAAATACAGGGAATCTATCATCAGCTTCTTGCAGCAAGATGTAGGGACAGAGACTCTGATTCCGGCAATGTGTCACTTCGTTTACTGGGTGCAGCAGGTGTGATACAATCATAGTTTTCTCTGTTGTCGATTTAGCAGTGCTCGGAATGCTGAGCTGTGTATAACCCCGCCCTCACGAATGATTGGCCGATTTCTGTGTATATTGACAAAAAGCTGCCAATCAGTGGTGGGGGCGTGACTGGACCAAAGCTGTAGGTGACACCAAGTCCTGTAGTGATAATCTCCTGCTGATAAAACAATGATCTTATAAAAACAGCAAAACACAGTCCAGAAAGTGATACATCACTGGAATCAGTGTTTCAGACCCTACATTGTGTTGCACTCAAATTACATAGCAAAAAAACTACGGACAGATTTCCTTTAAGTAGGGAAAAAAATGTCTGTAAAAGTAGACAAACACCCATTTAAAATCATTTGCCTTAGATAGCCCTGTCGCTTAGGATCCCACTTTGCCACTCTGTACATAGAGATTTAATTATTGCATACTATTGAAGATCTCCACATCCATAACATCTGGCATCGCATCTGGTATATATTTCCCTGAAAACCTGCAGGAGTCACTTGTGAATTACTGTGTTGTGATAGCAATATCACTCCGTTTCAATGGAAGCGATGCAAGCGGTAATGAAAACTTTTCTGCACTGCACTTAGATACATTACATCGAGTGGAATTTTGACAGCGTAAACTGGTATTTAAGTAGGATTAAACTACGGAAAGCACAATACTGTCACACATTCGTAAGACACAAATAAAAAAAAATAATAATAAAACAAATCAATGACAGATTTGCTTTAAGACGTTTTCATTTTTCCAGGCAAGAAAATTACGGCTCCAAGAGATGACATATGTTATGAGAATGGAAGAGAAAACAATACCAGGAGAGATTACAGATCTGCCCAAAAGGAAGGAAAAAAAAAAAAAAAAAAACACATACACAACATAACCAGCGGCTTGACAGGTAGTAATGGGCGATCGAGATGACAGCGCATCACAGGGATAAACATCAAAAAGTGGTCACAGTATACAGAGAAAAAGAAAAAAACCCCAGTGATGCTCGGACTTTGTGAATAACTAATGTGCCGGAAGAGACCCGAGCCGAGAGCTCCTTGAGCAATGTCTTTGATAGTATTTCATCCTTCTGCTCAGGTGCTCGGGATATGTTAGGAGGGAAACTGTCAGCAATCCTAGAATCCCCAGGCCTGAGAATGGGGGGCAAGGTATAATGCCGGCAGACTACTAGGCATGGGGAAAGTGACTCCTGCAGGTCAAACAGGCCTTTCCGGTGACACAGAATCATTGTGGTCCCTGCCAGCTGGTGACTTATCAAAGCCTACCAACTGCAAGCTGTCAGGAACGGGTGATGGACATTAGCTAGAAGGAGCTTCTGGAGGAGCAGATGATAGGAAAGAAGGAAGACATGGGCTTGTATCAAGAAATGTGAACATATGTTATAAAATAGGTCACATTACATCCATGAAACTGCAATATGTGACTCATTGGGGCTGATTATCGAAGCCACATGCATCAGAAACCTGGCTTCATTTGTGCCATTAAAGCCCTGTCTTTCTTGCCTTGCACACTTTTTTTGTGTGTGGTATGTATATATAATGTTTGGGGAGCTTTATGTGGATTATCGGAGTGGATACTGCTCCAAAATCCACATCAATATCATATCCAAACTACTCTGAACAAGGTTCTGATGCAGTTTTTTTTGCTCTACGTGGAAAAAGACGCACCATAAAAATTATATCAGTTTTGGAAGCAGAAAATCACACTGTGCAAAAAAACAAATAAGTAAAAAAAAAAAAATCCCGTTGTGTTCTACAACTCTTGCCATATCACCAACAAGATTAAGGCCCTAATTCATCAAAGCGTTCACAGCAAGTTGCACCAAAATTGTGAGACTTCTGGCATTTTACCACCGTTTTCTCCCACCTCCAATAAAATGGGTGAAGCTGTGGCGGGTTAGGGGCTTGACGAGCGTCGGCATTTGCTACACTACAAATTTTTCTCCAGCACGATAGGGTGAGGTGTACGCCACTTGTCCGACGCTCCTGATTCATGATAAGCCTCAAATAGGGGAAATCTGTTTTACAAAATTCCCTTTATGATAGGAAGTCCAAGAATATGTCCAGGAAACAGCAAAAAAAAAGGTCTGCTTATCTTTTCAGATACTGTGACTTTTGCCGGGTAATGCTACTCATCAATATCCAAGCCAATGGGTGACCGTGGCGCTGTTTCTGTAAGAGCAAAGGCTTGTCCGAATCACTGACAACTCTTTCCTTTATCATGGTAAAATATTTCATATACCACCCCACATAGGAGCGGTGTATTCCATAGGAGCCTCAATACAAGATCACACATCCACAATTTCACCAATGACCCATATCCACTGGCTATCAAATGTAATTATCAAGTAATCAAGCTTTATATATCTGCTGAAGCAGAAACCTCACCTCCTGCTTATTATCGATGGTCTTCATCGCCATTGATTTGTTGTCATGGAAACAACAATGTGTGATATGGCTGCATTAATCACGTAGGTAAGGAATTATACTCATCTGACCGGTTTAACACGCAGGCGGTCATAGAAAATAAAAAATACATATATTTAATTGTTATAGTATAAAAAGTATTCTGCAAACAATTTGTTGGGAATTGCTTTTTTTATTACAATTTTCCATTCTTTTTGAGCTTTCCCTTTTGGCTGCAAAGATGTTTGAATGATACAGAAGAGGAGTCAGGAGAAAGTTAGTCTTCTCTGTCATCCGAAGACGGAAGGTAAGGAGGCCTCCTTACATATTAGACGGTCGGCCAAAAGTGATCAGCGAATGTGCTAGGATGAGGTGTTATCTGAGCATGCTCGGGAGCTAACAGAGTGTGTTCGGCATGCTCGAATAATATGTTTTGAGTCCCCGTGGCTGTTCGACATCCACAATACATGCAGGAACTGCCTAACAGGAAATCCCTGCATGTGTTACAGCTGTTGAACAGCCGCGAGACATGCGGCCGCAGGGACTCAAACATTATTGCGGGTGTGGCTGATTTTTATGTGATAGGCACAAGGACCTTAGAAGTGAAAATACCCATCAGACAGAGGTTGGTTGATGGCTGGTCGACCATTGAATCATCTGGTTAATGACCAGTTTATCAATGGACTTATACAGACTGTACTGCATATTGGCGTTTACTTTTCTTCAAATGGGACATGCATTTTCAACGGCAAATCAAATTCAAACACGTATTTGATTTTTTTCTGCGGACTACTTGGTCAAAAGCAAAAAAGATCAGACTTGTGCAGAGCCCCATAAAATATCATAGCTATGAGTGCTATAGATGAAAAAAAAAAACGGATAAGCACTTGGACAAGAAAAATTGGTAGTGTGCACGAACCCTTAGGGTCAAAATTGTCCATTTTCATCAAATTTAGTCCAATTTGTATAGGCACCTTACAAGCTGACCAAAGCGGCCATACTTGTTAGATTACACTGGCGAGTAGTAGGCCACTGCAATCTTTAACAAAAAAGAAAAATATCTCATAGAAGGATCATTAGTGTGTGGGAGAAAAATGTTAAACAAGGCGCACTACTGTCCATATGTTTGGTCGGCTAAACCAAATTGTTTGATGTTGAATTTCACCACCTGAAAATTCGTTATGGGTAGAATTATCTCTTTTTATCATCTTTAGTAGAATGTATATTGAGGAAGAAGAAAATGTTTTTACAAAGGCCAGTATGGATGCTAGTCTTACCACACTCAGATGGACTTCAGTTCCAGCTTCTGGAATAGGCAGTCTGTAGAGAGTCTCCAAGAGCTCGTTACGCTGGTTGTCCTACAAAGAACATTACACACATTAACATCAGTTCATCAATCCAAGAAAACAAATGTTATTTACTTACTCACTTTACTTAAAGGGAGGAATCTGTCAGCAGGTTTTTTACTATGTAATCTGACAGCAGCATGATATTTGAGCTGAGACCCTGATTCCAGCAATGTATCCCTCAGTCTACTGGGTACGGCAGGTGTGATACAATCACAGTTTGCTGCAGATCTAGCAGATCTCTGACTGCTGAGCTGTGTATAACATCGCCCACACCAGTGATTGGCAGAAAGCTGCTAATCAGTAGGTGCATGGTTGGACCAAGAAGCACGAGAAACCTAGTCCAGAAGTGATAATTTACTGCTGGTAAAATACTGATTTTATTGAAACAGCAAACACAGCCTAGTAAGTGATACATCGCTGGAATCAGGGTCTGTGCCCCCACATCATGCTACTCTCAGATTTCATAGCAAAAACATGCTGACAGATTCGCTTTAATAAGACATTCTTACTTTGTATATTTATGGCATACCCACATGACATGGTATAAGTTTACCTTAAATAAAGGTCATAACTATTAGACTCGCATGTATCTTAAGTACGGGGCCAACACATGCAGTGGAAATCCTATTCATTTGTATGGGAGAGAGGAGAACGGTGGATCCCGGGAACTGCCGCTGACAATGGTTAATCCAGGCGGTAAGTGTAAAAAAACTTCCAATTTATGGCAACGCGTTTTAGAGTAGAACCTACTCCTTTCTCAGGCATCATGTTCTACTCCGGAATGAGTTGCGATTATTGATGAGTGGGCATGCTCGGATAAGCGGTTATCCAAGCATGCTCGAGTGCTAATTGAGTATCTTCGGCATGCTCTAATACTAAAAATCTCTGCATGTGTTGCAGCTGTCGAGCAGCCACGAGAAATGCAGCTGCGGGGACTCGAACTATGTACTAGAGCACGCCGAAGACACTCTATAAGCACTTGAGCATGCTCAGATAACATGTTATCCAAGCATGCTAACTCATCACTGATTGCAAGGCGTTTCGGACCTGAGAAAGAAGTAGTTTCAACTCCAAAACGCATTGCAATAAAATGGAAGGGTTTTTTTAATACTTACCACCTGGTTTAACCATGGTCAGTGGCAGCGCCTGGGATCCACCGCACTCCTCTCTCCTTTCAGGTGACTACAGCAGCTGCATCAGCAGCCATGATTGGAATATACATCACACTCTATGAATTTTTGCAATGCACAACCTGATCAGGTGTACACCAACCCTCTGACCTGCGTTCACCTGTTGCAAACGGTGGTACACGGGAGCACCACTTGTTTTTTTTATTTCTCCAGGTTATTCATTTGTATGGGAATTCCGCCCACCTCTCCACTGAAGTAAGTGGACGACAGGGCTCCTTTCTTGAGAGAGCTGTAGGTCCCATTGATGAGACCTGCAGCAATCTTGACCCGAATACAACAGACTCATAATCATATATAGTCTGTACTCAGACGGACCGCGGTTTGTACAGTACAGACCAAAAGTTTGGACTCACCTTCTCATTTAAAGATTTTTATGTATTTTCATGACTATGAAAATTGTACATTCGCACTGAAGGCATCAAAACTATGCATTAACACATGTGGAATTATATACTTAACAAGAAAGTGTGAAGCAACTGAAATTATGTCTTATATTCTAGGTTCTTCAAAGTAGCCACCTTTTGCTTTGATGACTGCTTTGCACACTCTTGGCATTCTCTTGATGAGCTTCCAGAGGTAGTCACCGGGAATGATCTTCCAGCAATCTTGAAGGAGTTCCCAGAGATGCTTAGCACTTGTTGGCCCTTTTGCCTTCACTCTGCGGTCCAGCTCACCCCAAACCATCTCGATTGGCTTCAGGTCTGGTGACTGTGGAGGCCAGGTCATCTGGCGTAGTACCCCATCACTCTCCTTCTTGGTCAAATAGCCCTTACACAGCCTGGAGGTGTGTTTGGGGTCATTGACCTGTTGAAAAATAAATGATGGTCCAACTAAACGCAAACCGGAGGAAATAGCATGCCGCTGCAAGATGCTGTGGTAGCCATGCTGGTTCATTATGCCTTCAATTTTGCATAAATCCCCATCAGTGTCACCAGCAAAGCATCCCCACACATCACACCTCCTCCTCCATGCTTCACGGTGGGAACCAGGCATGTAGAGTCCATCCGTTCACCTTTTCTGTGTCGCACAAAGACACGGTGGTTGGAACCAAAGATCTCAAATTTGGACTCATCAGACCAAAGCACAGATTTCCACTGGTCTAATGTCCATTCCTTGTGTTCTTTGGCCCAAACAAGTCTCTTCTGCTTGTTGCCTGTCCTTAGCAGTGGTTTTCTAGCAGCTATTTTACCATGAAGGCCTGCTGCACAAAGTCTCCTCTTAACAGTTGTTGTAGAGATGTGTCTGCTGCTAGAACTCTGTGTGGCATTGACCTGGTCTCTAATCTGAGCTGCTGTTAACCTGCGATTTCTGAGGCTGGTGACTCGGATAAACTTATCCTCAGAAGCAGAGGTGACTCTTGGTCTTTCTTTCCTGGGGCGGTCCTCATGTGAGACAGTTTCTTTGTGGCGCTTGATGGTTTTTGCCACTGCACTTGGAGACACTTTCAAAGTTTGCCCAATTTTTCGGACTGACTGACCTTTATTTCTTAAAGTAATGATGGCCACTCATTTTTCTTTTCTTAGCTGCTTTTTTCTTGCCATAATACAAATTCTAACAGTCTATTGGGTCATTCTATGTGAAGTGGACCAGTGGTCCCCACTCGACCTTCTCCGATTTTGCTGAAAATTTATAAGGATGTACATGTATGTTTGAAAAGAGGTTCTGTAAATTTTTAGGGCCAGATCTCAAATACATTGGGCACTGTTGACCTTTCACTGGAGGTTCCACCAAGCCTGCCGCTTCAGCTAAGGGGATTTTGCAAACTTTGGCACATAGCCATTAGAGTTCTATACTGGCTATGATGCTGAAATTTGGTATACTAGCTCAACTTTTGCTGCTAAACACGACAAAATTATTACCGGCTATGACAAAACAATATTTCGGCCGCAATTTTGTGTCAAAGTAGCTTGAAAAACTCGTCGCATAAAATTTATGCCAAACTTTGCCCATATATAACTCAAGACCAAAAACCAATAGTAACTGGTGCTTTGCCCTGTACACCAAACATCTACATGACTTTGCATTGCTGCAATATCACGGTCAAAGCATATGTATTTGTGGAAATATTCACACCCACATATGATGAAAAACGAATTTTACCTATTTTTAGGTCAAATTTCTCAAAAAGGGTACCCCTAAAATATATTAATTCTGTTATCATTAGAAAGAGCACATTTTTCTCTACAAGGATCATTGTTTTCTTTTTGGAGTCTCTCAGTTTAAGAAATGAAAAATGCCACTGAACATGGTGTTATTTATTAATACGCCATGAATGGTAACTGCACTATTCAAACCCTTGCGTTGGTCCATGGTGGTTATGCCACAACCAATTCCCTAAGAATTGGTATTATAATCCTATTAAGAATTGTAATAATGCTGTCTTTCGAGAATTGGCAGCCCCATTGCCTAGGAGCCATGGCCGATAGCCGTGCCAGGCGAGCCTCGGGCGGTCTCTTTATCGCAGGTTCCGAAGCCTGAGGGTGGGTGTCTTTGCCTAGGATCCCAAGCCTAATATTGGGTATCTTTTGTTGGTTCCCAAGCCATAATGTTCAGTCTAAGTGGTCTGGAATTGTTGCTGAATTTGCAACATAATCGGTTCAGAGAAGCTGTATTGTCGGCCCATTGCTGTTGCAGCTGGTGCTGGAATTATTGCAATGATTGACAGCTCGGGAATCCAGCATGTATCATTTCTCCCAGGCCAGTGAAAGAAGCTAGCTGGTCCATGAGGATGCATAAAATTTATTAATGCATCATGCTCGTCGACTGAAATTTCAGAAATATTTCCAATCCACCAGTTCCTATCGTAAATGCAGGCAATGTGTTGCCCTGGCTGGAGGTTTGCAATTGGCACAAAAGCACATTTCTGATCTGACAGATCTATCTACATGAGCAATGAAAGATGATGTGTCATTTGACACCCTTGAAATGTGAATCTTTTTGTCATCAATTGGCACAAACTGGTAATTTTCTCTTGTTCCAGCAATTGTATGTCCATCTTACCTAGAATCAAGTGTGGCAAGAAAGTTTCTGAGGAAGTGAAGAAAAAGGTGCAGGCATTTTATTGAGGATGATAAATTCAGTCAAATGTGCCCTGGTAAAAAAGACTATGTATCAGTGTGAATAGCAGGAGAAAAAAAGCAGATGCAAAAGTGACTATTACTGAGCAATATGAGGGAAATGTTTGTTGCCTATCGGGATCGGAATGGCCCTGAAATTGGATTTTCCAAGTTTTGTGAGCTTTGGCCAAAGTGGTGCGTAACCGTTGGATCTGCTGGAACACATTCCGTTTGTGTGTGTACCATTCACCAAAATGTCAAACTAATGCTTGCAGCATGCCCAATCAATGATGACTACAAAGAGCTCATATGCAAAATGGTCTGTGGAATTGAATCCAAGGACTGTATGCTTGGCCGTTGTGATAAATGCCCGGGTCCTGAAGTTTTAAAAGAATTTCTAGTCAATGTGTTTGTCAACAGTGACCCTGAAGATATTATTGAGTTCCAACAATGGATTCACACTGATCGAGACAAGCTTGATACCAAACTGACTATAGAAGATTTCATGGAAGAATTGGTTTTGAAAATTTCTAAACTTTGTAGCCATCACTACATCGCCAAGCATCAAAGTTGATATCTGAAATCGTTGAAGGAAAATCTGAGACCTGGAGCGCTTGTGATCCTTATGGACTTTGCTGAAAATTACTCATTTATTGTTCAAGATGCCATTCAAGGTTTCCACTGGGAAAATAGTCAAGCTACAGTACACCCATTTGTAATTTACTTCAAGAAGTTAAATGGTGAAGCTGCGCAGAACATCAGCTTGTGCATAATCAGTGATTGCTCACGACATGACACAGTTGCAGTCCACACTTTCTTAACAGTAATTGTGGAGTATCTCAAGACTCATCTATGGGATTCGTCATATCCACTACTTCAGCGATGGATCTGCAGCCCAGTACAAAAATTTAAAAAATGTTCTCAACTTGTGCCACCACAATGCTGATTTCAATATCAGCGCTGAATGGAATTTTTTTGGTACCAGTCATGGAAAGTCGCCCTGTGATGGGATTGGAGGGACAGCAAAGAAGTTGGCAGCTCGTGCCAGTCTTCAACGCCCAACTGAAAACCAAATACTGACCCCAGTGGATTTATTCAACTTTTGCAACGAGCAACTGCATGGAATCAAGTTTTTCTTTTTATTCCAAAAGAAAAAAAATTGACGAAATACGGGTAGTTCAAGAGGAAAGGTTCAAAGATGGACATACAATTGCTGGAACAAGAGAAAATTACCAGTTTGTGCCAATTGATGACAAAAAGATTCACATTTCAAGGGTGTCAAATGACACATCATCTTTCATTGCTCATGTAGATAGATCTGTCAGATCAGAAATGTGCTTTTGTGCCAATTGCAAACCTCCAGCCAGGGCAATACATTGCCTGCATTTACGATAGGAACTGGTGGATAAATTTTATGCATCCTCATGGACCAGCTAGCTTCTTTCACTGGCCTGTGAGAAATGATACATGCTGGATTCCCGAGCAGTCAATCATTGCAATAATTCCAGCACCAGCTGCAACAGCAATGGGCCGACAATACAGCTTCTCTGAACCGATTATGTTGCAAATTCAGCAACAATTCCAGACCACTTAGACTGAACATTATGGCTTGGGAACCAACAAAAGATACCCAATATTAAGCTTGGGATCCTAGGCAAAGACACCCACCCTCAGGCTTCGGAACCTGCGATAAAGAGACCGCCCGAGGCTCGCCTGGCACGGCTATCGGCCATGGCTCCTAGGCAATGGGGCTGCCAATTCTCGAAAGACAGCATTATTACAATTCTTAATAGGATTACAATACCAATTCTTAGGGAATTGGTTGTGGTATAACCACCATGGACCAACGCAAAGGTTTGAATAGTGCAGTTACCATTCATGGCGTATTAATAAATAACACCATGTTCAGTGGCATTTTTCATTTCTTAAACTGAGAGACTCCAAAAAAGAAAACAATGATCCTTGTAGAGAAAAATGTCCTCTTTCTAATGATATATCACAAAAAACTACCAATCCAAATAGTCAGCAGTAGCAGCAAGGAAGTAGTGTTAAATAAAAAATAACTTTTAATAAATATCTTAAAAGAGGACTCAAGCCCCAAATAACACCAAAAGCCAAATGACACAAACAAAAAACCACACACAGTATCACATATAAAGCCAGACGCTCCTGTCTAGCGCTGTAGTCCTTATAGCATGGTGACAAGCATTTTCTTAATACACCATAATAGCAATACCCTATCAAAACCTTGCACAATTGCTTGTGCCTAATATGCTATTTGTGCGCAAGGAACAGCATGTTTTTAACAGTCAAAGGTATAAGCAGGAATGGTCTCACCAAACTTCAGGGACCTTCCTTACAGCGTCATTCCATGCGTCCGATGCATAAAAAACCAGGGGGAGGATTTTTCCACAGATCCTACTTGCAACCCCTTTTCTCCCTAATGCAGACGGACCCTATGGGAAGCCTCCTTGTTACTCGATCTCCCGACGCGTTTCTTTGGGCTCTATCATCAGGGAAAAAAAATCCTACCACCTCCATTAATGGAAGGAGGATATAAATGAAAAAGAGGGACATTGGCAGTTTCCAAACAAGGGCACAAAAACAAGAATTATGGAAGGCTGCAGATGGTGCTATATATGAATACTGGTTTGGTGAGACCATTCCTGCTTATACCCTTGACTGTTAAAAACATGCTGTTCCTTGCGCACAAATAGCATATTAGGCAGAAGCAATTGTGCAAGGTTTTGATAGGGTATTGCTATTATGGTGTATTAAGAAAATGCTTGTCACCATGCTATAAGGACTACAGCGCTAGACAGGAGCGTCTGGCTTTATATGTGATACTGTGTGTGGTTTTTTGTTTGTGTCATTTGGCTTTTGGTGTTATTTGGGGCTTGAGTCCTCTTTTAAGATATTTATTAAAAGTTATTTTTTATTTAACACTTCTTTCTAATGATATCAGAATTAATATATTTTAGGGGTACCCTTTTTGAGAAATTTGACCTAAAAATAGGTAAAATTCGTTTTTTTTAAGTTTTTCATCATATGTGGGTGTGAATATTTCCACAAATACATATGCTTTGACCGTGATATTGCAACAATGCAAAGTCATGTAGATGTTTGGTGTACAGGGCAAAGCACCAGTTACTATTGGTTTTTGGTCTTGAGTTATATATGGGCAAAGTTTGGCATAAATTTTATGCGACGCGTTTTTCAAGCTACTTTGACACAAAATTGCAGCCGAAATATTGTTTTGTCATAGCCGGTAATAATTTTGTCGTGTTTAGCAGCAAAAGTTGAGCTAGTATGCCAAATTTCAGCATCATAGCCAGTATAGAACTCTAATGGCTATGTGCCAAAGTTTGCAAAATCCCCTTAGCTGAAGCGGCAGGCTTGGTGGAACCTCCAGTGAAAGGTCAACAGTGCCCAATGTATTTGAGATCTGGCCCTAAAAATTTACAGAACCTCTTTTCAAACATACATGTACATCCTTATAAATTTTCAGCAAAATCGGAGAAGGTCGAGTGGGGATGATTTTTAAAACTGGTCCACTTGATGTGGAATGACCCTATTCAGTACGACTATCAGTTGTGTATCCAACAGACTTCTGCACAACACAACTGATGGTACCAACCCCATTTATAAGGCAAGAAATCCCACTTATTAAACCTGACAGGGCACACCTGTGAAGTGAAAACCATTCCCGGTGACTACCTCTTGAAGTTCATCAAGAGAATGCCAATAGTGTGCAAAGCAGTCATCAAAGCAAAAGGTGGCTACTTTGAAGAACCTATAATATAAGACATAATTTCAGTTGTTTCACACTTTTTTGTTAAGTATATACGGTAATTCAAAATGTGTTAGTTCATAGTTTTGATGCCTTAAGTGTGAATGTACAATTTTCTTAGTCATGAAAATACAGAAAAATCTTTAAATGAGAAGGAGTGTCCAAACTTTTGGTCTGTACTGTACATCCTAATTGTTATAAACTAGTAGACTTGTGGGGTGCTACAACACCGCTAAAAGAAAAATCAGTACTCCTCTTGAAATTGTTATTGCATGTGACATGTTTTTACTTGTAAGAAAATCTCTTCAGTGTCCCACCTAACATTTATCGTCAGGCTTACACTTATTTTCACATTGGCATAAATTGGAAATGAAGATTTTTTGCTGGATTTTTTAGTCTTCAGCTAGGTCATATAATGGAGTAGGTTACCTGGTTTTTCAAAGAGTAATCCGCCAAGATGTTGAGCAACTTGTAAAAGACTTCAAACCATGGGAGGTAGCTGAAAGGAAGCACATTGGGAAGCGAGGCAAGTTTAAGGATAGGGAAGATAAGTCAAAAGAAAAATCCATGCCAGACATTTGCAGCGCATATTGTATGATTTTGTTATAAAAAGGAAGGGGTTCCTACACTTTGATTTGACATTTACAACTTATTTTTTTAAAGGTAGTCTGTCAGTGAGAAAAAAAAAAATCATTTGTGAACTAAGCACATCAATATGTAGGACAGCTTACCCTGGGAAGAATTGTACTGGTATTGTCAAGATCCATGGTCTACTTTCTTAGAAAATGATCCTCTATCTGATATGCTACTTAGCTGCTCGGTGTGCCTTGGACAGTCCGGCGTACCATGGGCGGTCTGCTGTGCCTTGGACGGTCCGGTGTACCTTGGCCAGTCTCGTGTGCCACCGACACGTCTACGGTTTGCCATGAAAAGTTTGACAGCAAGAATAGCGCCATCTGCAGCACTATTCTCGTTTTTAAGGCCTGTCAAAGTTTTCCAGTATACAAAAAGTAAAAGTCTAACGGCTCTCGTAAAGTAAATTGGTAATCCTGGATACAACTTGCTGGTGCCGAAAAGGCTTCTATACATTACTAATGGAAGCCATGATGAGAGTGTAAACAGAGTCCTTCCAAAGTAAAGATCCCAGGTTAAAGAATCACTCCGGTGTTTTTTATTTTTTCTTCCACCCCAGATTGGAATCACTAGTGTATTTTTTCGTGCTATTAGTAAATACGGTATTTATCACTCGCTTTCTTCTGCTCTTCCTGGCACCGCTCCAGTGCTGCTCCGCCATATTGTGACTTATCTGAAGTCACAGCTAACGTCACAAGCTGTCAGTGTAAGTCAATGAGGGCCTTATTCTGTCTCTCCTAGCCATACATTGAGAAGTGACTTCCGGACTGCACAGCAACCACTGGAGCGATCCCGGCAGATCACATCCAGCAGAAGACTACAGGAGTGACGCCAAGAACAGAAGACAACGGGGGTTGTAAGTATCCCACCCACCTGGTCTGTAGATTGTAAGTATTCCACCCACCTGGTCTGTAGATTGTAAGTATTCTACCCACCTGGTCTGTAGATTGTAAGTATTCTACCCACCTGGTCTGTAGATTGTAAGTATTCTCCCCACCTGGTCTGTAGATTGTAAGTATCCTACCCATCTGGTCTGTAGATTGCAAGGATTCTACCCAAGTGGTCTGTAGATTGTAAGTATTCTCCCCACCTGGTCTGTAGATTGTAAGTATCCTACCCACCTGGTCTGTAGATTGCAAGGATTCTACCCAAGTGGTCTGTAGATTGTAAGTATTCTACCCACCTGGTCTGTAGATTGTAAGTATTCTACCCACCTGGTCTGTAGATTGTAAGTATTCTACCCACCTGGTCTGTAGATTGTAAGTATTCTACCCACCTGGTCTGTAGATTGTAAGTATTCTTCCCACCTGGTCTGTAGATTGTAAGTATTCTTCCCACCTGGTCTGTAGATTGTAAGTATTCCACCCACCTGGTCTGTAGATTGTAAGTATTCCACCCACCTGGTCTGCAGATTGTAAGTATTCCACCCACCTGGTCTGTAGATTGTAAGTATTCCACCCACCTGGTCTGTAGATTGTAAGTATTCCACCCACCTGGTCTGTAGATTGTAAGTATTCTACCCACCTGGTCTGTATATTGTAAGTATTCTACCCACCTGGTCTGTAGATTGTAAGTATTCTACCCACCTGGTCTGTAGATTGTAAGTATTCCACCCACCTGGTCTGTAGATTGTAAGTATTCCACCCACATGGTCTGTAAATTATAAGTATTTTACAACATGCAGGGAACATATATTAGTGATACCACTCCAGGGGTGAAAACAAACAGAGGACCGGAGTGTTGCTTTAAGGGCTTTTCACTCTTGGCTATAATCACCCCAGTGATCTTTGTTTCCGATCGTGACTCAGCTTGAGCATGTCAAGTGATCAAATGTCAAGTGATAATTTGCTTCTTCCTCATTTTTTTTACACTATTATTGATTATGCATTTCTTAAATAGCACCATCATATCCCATGGCCCTTTACAGACATCATCATCCTTGTCTCCAATGAGACTCATAATCCACATCATGTATGTCTTTGGAGAAGACCGGAGAACCCAGAGGAAACCCACGCAAACACAGGGAGAACATACAAACTCCTTGCAGATGTTGTCCATGGTGGGATTTGAACCCAGGACCCCAGCGCTGCAAAGCAATAGTGCTAACCACTGAGCCACCGTGCTGCCCATGATAACAGATTGTTGGCAGCACATCATGGGTTGTAACAGCTGGCAATAATGTAAACTGTATGCGCGGAAGGGGAACCAGGAGATCATTCGGATGGTGGCTCTTGATCCTTATTCGTAAAGGCAATTTATCTGCTTGTGTAAAGGACCTCAAGTGTATGTAACATATTGTAAAATATACAAATTCTACATGAAACATTCCTACAATTTATCATTTTACATATCAGAATGATATGTAAATACAAAATAAAATATACATACATATTAAGGAATTACTTGGCAAACTGCCAATTACATTTTTAAGCTCTTGGATATTTCTACACTTCACGTACAGATTTTGTCAGGGATTTGGTCAAAGTATATAAATGAATTAGGGGTGGTATAGGCGAAGCACAAAGAGCGAATTCTAAAATAGACCTGGATATATTTGCAAAAAGACTTTACAAGACACTGCTTTCTGCCAACTGTAAGGGGATCTGTGCCCCCATGGTTAGGAACTGAGCAGCTTGTAGTAATAAATGAAGTGAGATGCAATTTACGTGACAGATGAGTGAGCGGCACTAATGTTTGTCTGAAGCCTGCAAGTACTACTGTAAAATTTAAGTAGCTTATCAAAATATACTGATAAGCAACATAACTTTTCATGTTATATGACAGCATTATCACTTGTGCTAATACATTTCAATCAGCCTGGGCTGCTGTGAACTGGATATTGCCGAGTGGAAAATGATTAGCAGTTTAAACAAGGAGCGGCGGCGCAGTCACAGTGTAAACATTCGGAGAGGATTAGGCAGCAGAAAAGTCTTTTGCTATAAACAAACTTGTACAAAATTGCAGCAGCTGAACTAGAACCAAGAAATCCTCTCAGTAAAAGGACTTGGAGAGTGAGATTAAGGACCTTTTAGTAAACAGACGGATTACACGACCCTTATCGCTGGAAACTCCCCTAGTTAACTGAGAAGTGAGAGGGCAGGGGGGGGATTGGGGATCCGAGAAAAAGGGGAAAGAAGCTCATTAAAAGAGGCAGAAAGAAAATTGTAACAAATTTTAGAAGCTGCTACAATATATTCTTGTACTTTTCCATTTGGCAAAGTGAAGAGGTTTTTTTTCGTAGCATGTCTTTAGGACGGGTCATTTTTGGATTGGTGCAGGTCCAAGCTTCGGGATTCCTGATGATCATCAGAATGAAAAGGACAGAAGACCTCTATGAAGACCATGATGGTTCAAGAGACAAATTATTGCGTGTTTATCCAAACATCAAAGCAATTTCGATAAAATTCTGTTGTAAATTTTATTTTAAAAGACCACAAATTTTGGTACAACTCAGAGTTGCACAAAAATGTCTTGATTTTTGATGTTTTCAAGTCAGTTTCTCCCATCTATGCCAAAAAGGGCGAACGTTGGGAAGTAAGGGAGGAATAACGGAGGGGTGACACCACGGCTTGTCTAATAGGTGACGAGGGTAGCGTTACTTACGCCAGTGACCGGAGTAAGATTTTAGTGTGCGGCACACACGGTCATCAGATGCTCCCGATTCATGAAGAAACGAGTGCCTCTTCATGCATCAGGAGCGTCTGACTCTACAACAACCCCGTCATCATCAAGACCGTCGAGAAAATCGTCAGTGTGAATCAGCGCCATATATTTCGATTTCGGTACATTTTCTTACGCTTGGTCCACCTTCCTTTCTGCCAGCGGACACAGCAGGCTCTGTATACTTTATATTCATGACTAATTGTGAACATTAACAATTCTTTGAATAAGTTTATATTTGTGAACTTGTTAGTCAGTTTTGCAATCAGAGCAAACATTGGTTCATTTTTTTCTGCAATTGGAGAACTTTTGAAACTTGCCATAATAGTACAAAAAAGTGTATGTTTATGGAAACACAACACACCTTACGAATCTACTGCATATGGCAAATAAAGCAAGAAGAAAATAAAAGCTTAAAAGGGACCTGTCATCAGATCAAAAGTGTGCAATTCTTTTTATCTTATTTTATTCCCGTTGCTCCCCCTAAGTATTACATTTTTTTGTTTGGGTCACATTTGCCATATGGTTCCAGAGATATGCGTCTTTTTATTTAGTGCAATTTTTTATGGTCTTTCTCATGGGTGCGCGTCTCACAGGGTAAAAGTGCAGAGCAGCCAAAACACACGCCCCAGAGGATCCTCTCAACTACGTCCCTTTGGAAACACCATACAAAACCCTGTGGCGGATTTAAAAAAAAGCAAACAATGCAATAATTAGGAGTGACAGGTCTTCTTTAAAAGGAGTCTATCAGCACAACATGACTATTTAAACCAAACAAAAGTACTCAGTCACCCTTGGTGTAGATGAGCAGCCTGCGAACCTTTCTACCAACTTATTTTCCACGCGTGTCCGTCCCTTTGTCCTAATGTAAAGCTGTCAGTCAAGGAAGAGGAGGGTGTAGATCAGGTGCGGACATATCATTGGTGCAGCTGCAGAGGGGCCCTAAAGGAGAAAGGCCCATTTCCGCCTCCAAAACTGGTGGAGTTGTTCATTATCATGAGATATTGTGACGCCTGTGATGTCATTGCGGGTCACTATGACAGCCGGGGGTCTGTTGAAGAACTCCATGCTTGTCATTACAGACCTCCTGTGAAGCCCGCCTATGGCCAGGTTTAGTGATGATCACTATATGCAGCAATACTTTTGCATTGATCGTGTGGACTATACACAGTAGACAATTGCATAAATAACAGTTCAAATCACCCCCTTTTTCCCCATTAAAAATAAGGATAATGAAAAAATTTGAAAATACACACGTGAAAAAAAAAGTCTGATCTGTCAAAATATAAAAATAATCAGATTGGTAAACACCATGACCGAAAATAATTTAAAAACGCCAAAATTACAATTTTCTGGCCGCTGCAATGCAAAAAAAAAATGCTGCAAAAAGTGATCAAAACGTCACATCTATCACGAGATGGTATCAATAAAAACGTTGTCTCGCCCCATAAAAATTAACACACAGCTCCATCAACAAAAAAATGAAAACATTACAGGTCTCAGAAAATGGAGACACATCCCCCCAAATTTTCTTTTGCAAACTTCAGATTTTTTATCACTGCTAAAATAACAACAAAAAGTGGACCTATTTGGTATCACTGTAATCGCACTGATGAGCAGAATCGTATTGAAAAATCATTTTTACCACATAATGTAGTCTGTAAAAAAAATCTCAAAAAACAATGTCAGAATTGCACTTTTTTTCACAATTTCTCCTTACTTTGAATTTTTTTTTTACCTGTTTTCCAGTACACTGTGTCTTCCAAAGGTACAATTTGTCCTACAACAAACAAGCCCTCATATGGCTATGTGGATGGAAAAATAAAAAAAGTTATGGCTCTGGGAGAAAAATGAAAACGGAAAAAAAACAGAAATTGGCCGTCTCGTGAAGGGGCTATTTTTTGGTGGACTGCTTCCTTAAACAAAGACTTGGAACCCATGATGTCACAATATTTCAGGACAGAAACAAAGGTTAAATGAGGAGACATCACCTGCGTTATGTTAGCCATCGAGGACAAGGATGCTCCATCAAGGTCCAACAGCTGAGACCCCCTGTGTCGCCCACCGCTCAGTATGGTTTCTCTAGAAGCAGCTTGGTTGTCCACCCGGTCATGGCACAGTGCTTTTCCAGTAGTCATCGAAGGTCATAGCAGTTGTACTCTTGACATTTGGACATTGACGACAAGCCACCATGACCGACCCTGAGACAACTTTTAAAGTAGTTCCATAATTACTACTAATGAGCGAACGTGCTGGGATAAGGTGTTATCCGAGGATGCTCGGGGGCTATCTGAGTGTCTTCGGCATTCTCGAAAAGTATGTTCAAGTCCCCGCGGCTCCATGTCTCGCGGCTGTTTGACAACCGCAACACATGTGGGGACTGCCTAACAAACAGGAAATCCCTGCATGTGTTGCAGCTGTCGAACATCCGCGAGACATGGAGCCGCGGGAACTCGAACATACTTTTCGAGAACGCCAAAGACACTCGGTTAGCACCCGAGCATCCCCGGATAACACCTTATCCCAGCACGTTCGCTCATCACTAATAATTACACATTTCCTATTATGATGATAGCATTTATCATCCACCTTCAAAAAAAGTAGATCCTGATAGTTCTGACGATTTCATCAATATGATCTCTTACTGAATCTATATAGCGGGAAGTTAAAATCCCCAACGGCTCTACAGGTCTTTGACAGGAATTATGCCATGCTGATATTATCATCGGAATATGGAGCCGACGTTCACGCCGCTCTGTAATATATTCTCCTTGGCTCACCAAAGCCCGGTCTATGCGTTAAGGCTAACCTCAGGTCACTACTTAAGAAGCACCAGTGACCTTGAGTAAAATGTATTATTTATTTGCACGCGCAGATTTTCTGTATATACAGCATACATTTTACTTTATACTCGGGCAGACTTGCGTCAGTCACTCTCACAGGTAGTAGATTGATATTTCACTGTCTAAGCGGACCTTTTGTTCTGCTGCCGGCCCTGGCTCCGAGTGCTAAGTATCCGGTAAACTCATAACAGAGAAATATTATTGTCCTGTAATTTGGGTTGCAGTGCTCCCTATTCATTAAAGGAACTATCAAATGACTGTTACATGGGACTGCAAAAAGACCTGCAGCTCTACATCTGGAAACCTCAAAAAGCCCCATTCAGTTGTCCGTTTTCTTTGCGTATGAGACAAGATGAACAGTTTTTCATCAGTGTGCCAGATAAGGTTTTCCTCCATTTTTGGTTTGCATTTTCCTTTTTTACCATCTTATTTTTCTCTTGTGCAAAAAAAAAAGAAAAAATGTAAACCCTTTTCTACAGTAAAAATGAACAGCATTGAGATAACAGATGGCATATTGGTGTTATCTATTTTTTGACTGATCCGATCTCTTGTATGGGTGACTTTGATCTGGAAGTTGTATACAAAATTGTCGTTTCTTCATTTTTCTTATTCTGCAGACAATCAGCTTGCGAAAAAAAAACAAACACGCAAATTTGGAAAACAGAAAAATGAGGCAGGAAGTATAAATCCAGTCTCTTGGGTTGATAATTCAGTGCACAAACTTCAACTGTGGTCGTTGCACATACACTTATTACATTGGAGAGGTCGCTGCTGAGCGAGGCGCCATCCTGAAGTCTGGTCTGTCGGCAGGAGTGCTGTGCTGACATGTTGGGCAGTGACTACTGTTACGCACAGGATTGGGGAAGATACGTTGTAGTCACTTTTAGCCTGAACTGATAGGAAAAGTTTAACATAGAGCTATTCGCTCTCTGAATTTCATGGGCAAAATCCAAAAGTGCATTAACGGATCAGCAAAGTAGATGGGATTTTACCAAATTTCACCTCCATGTTGTGTAAAGAACCCTACGTAGAAATGGTGAAAACTCACCTTGTATCACTATCAAAATGAACATATAGATGTTCACAAAGAATCTACAACAAAGTTGTTATGCTGCAATTTATTTTCTTTCAGACGCACCCTTAGGCTGTGGGGCTGTCCACGACTCAGGTCACACGTAGCAGCTACATCGCAACACAATCCAAGTGACCAGGGTCGTATTGCAATATCTAGCGCTCCACAATTGCACCAAGCAATCAAGTTCGATTTTTTTGTAATGTACTTGTTGCAAAAACCCTAGGTGTCCAAAGTAACCGGGTAGCCCTAGCCTTCAATAAGTTTGTGAGATTAAAAAAACAAAACTTTGGGCTCGATTCATCAAAGATTTTAAAACAGAAAACTGGAATAAAGAATTTGGAAAATTTCAAAACGCAAAATGCTTCACCAGTGTGAAACCGCTCTAACTAAATGGGTGCAGCTGGGAAGAAACCAGGGTGGGGAGCGGCTAAATCCAGGGTGGGGAGCGGGAAATCCATCAAAAGTGCACTGATTATGCTCCAAATGCTACTCCAGTTCTTGCCAGTCTTAATGAATTGGCCTCTTTATTTCCAGGGAACAGCTCCACTCTATAAGCAGTATCTCGTATTGCCGCTGACTTGCAATACCAGACCCACAAACAACTGAGCCCAAAAAGTAAAAAAAATAAACACAAAACTGTACCCTTTTACATAGTACTCTCCAGAAGCCGGATAAGCGGCTGGCTCCAGAAGATTTTGTGGGTCATCGACTTTTAGGCAGATTTATTGAACCTAAAGCCAGAAAATTGCACAAATTTTGGGCACAATTCCTTTGCCTGCAAATAGGAGTTGTACATCATATTCTCTGTCTTTACCACAGTCTAAAAACGGGCCAAATTTATTAGTTGGCAACTACTTTTTAAAAAACTTGTATTGATTTTTTTTTTTTTTTTAAAGAGTGCCATATAAAACCCAATTCTTATAATAATAATGTTCATTTTTATATAGCCCTAACATATTCCGCAGCACTTTACAGTTTGCACACATTATCATCGCTGTCCCCGATGGGGCTCACAATCTAAATTTCCTATCAGTATGTCTTTGGAATATGGGAGGAAACCGGAGAACCTGGAGGAAACCCACGCAAACACGGAGAGAACATACAAAACTCTTTGCAGATGTAAAAATATGGCCCTCACACACAACACCTCCAAAAGAAAGAGAGGAAGCTGTGAAGAATAAAAACAATCCTAAAATGACAACCAATATGGCTGAACAGATGATCACTACTAAACCCAAAGTATCCCTTTGGGCACAATTACTCTGCCAAGTGTTCGGATTTCGGAACAATTACTCTGCCAAGTGCCCAGATTTCAGCACAATTACTCTGCCAAGTGCTTGGATTTCAGCACAATTACTCTGCCAAGTGCTCGGATTTCGGCACAGTTACTCTGCCAAGTGCTCGGATTTTGGCACAATTACTCTGCCAAGTGCTCGGATTTCTGCACAATTACTCTGCCAAGTGCTCGGATTTCAGCACAATTACTCTGCCACGTGCTCGGATTTCGTCACAATTACTCTGCCAAGTGCTTGGATTTCGGCACAATTACTCTGCCACATGCTCGGATTTCAGCACAATTACTCTGCCAAGTGCTCGGATTTCGGCACAATTACTGTACTATGCCAAGTGCTCAGATTCCAGCATAATTACTCTGCCAAGTGCTTGGATTTCAGCACAATTACTCTGCCAAGTGCTCGGATTTCGGCACAATTACTCTGCCAAGAGCTCGGATTTCGGCACAATTACTCTGCCAAGTGCTTGGATTTCGGCACAATTACTCTGCCACATGCTCGGATTTCAGCACAATTACTCTGCCAAGTGCTCGGATTTCGGCACAATTATTCTGCCAAGTGCTTGGATTTCAGCACATTTACTCTGCCAAGTGCTCGGATTTCGGCACAATTCCTCTGCCAAGAGCTCGGATTTCGGCACAGTTACTCTGCCAAGTGCTCGGATTTCGGCACAATTACTCTGCCAAGAGCTCAAATTTCGGCAGTTACTCTGCCAAGTGCTCGGATTTCGGCACAATTACTCTGCGAAGTGCTCGGATTTCAGCACAATTACTCTGCCAAGTGCTCAGATTTTGGCACAATTACTCTGCCAAGTGCTCAGATTTCGGCACAATTACTCTGCCAAGAGCTCGGATTTCGGCACAATTACTCTGCCAAGTGCTCGGATTTCGGCACAATTACTCTGCCAAGTGCTCAGATTATGGCACAATTACTCTGCCAAGTGCTCGGATTTCGGCACAATTACTCTGCCAAGAGCTCGGATTTCGGCACAATTACTCTGCCAAGTGCTCGGATTTCTGATGTCATCATTTATGCTTCATTTTATCATTTAGGTTGTATATATTATACCGGCCAATCTCTTCCACTCTCTAGTTATTGGATAAATTACTTTTATACAACTTCGTATATGGCTTTTGGAAAAGGATATAAAAGTATGCTGTAAGAGGATTATTCCGCCGAGCTACACTTTGATATGATGTGATCTGGAAGTCATTACTGAGGCACGTGATATGATCCGTGACAGGTAGAGTGTAAAATACATACAGATTTTGGTCGAACAGTGCACGGTGTAGTCCTTGGCTGGGAATACGGGCTCAGCTCACAATATACCTGTCACTAAAATCAGTAACACGAGTGTCTGGCGTATTGTAGACCCTGCTGAATAGACCGGTCCGCCGCAGAGAGTGCAGAGCTGGAGCTGCTTCTCTCCGGTGTGCATTGCCCATGTTACGTCTAATGATGGCAGTGTTGAGGTACGTGGAGCTGACATTTCCTGTCTCTTCAATCTCCCAACACAGGAGACATAACAAGACATTTCATTCACTCATTAACTCTTTACATTCATTTAAAGACGTGTCGGAGAAATCCATCACAATTCAGTATTGGGAGGATCTGAGCGAAGGAGAGTGCGGTTTAGGACAGACTCGTGAGCTATCTGAAATTTCTGAAATTCAGTCCCATGCAACCGGCTAGGTTTTCTCCTGCAGAAAGCACATGGGTTTTCACAAGGCCCCTTTACATGAATGAATAATTCATGCGCGAAAACCATTAATATAAAATATTTGCCACTGAAATGATTCTCTGGCTATGTGCACACAACATCTTTTTTTGGCAGATTCCACCTCGGAAACCGCCTGAAAAAAACAATGAAAAAAACTTTGTAAAGAACAAACGTATGCCTTGCTATATAAAAAGCCACTTGCTGAACATTTGTGCTAGCTTTCAAATGTTTTTTTAACCACTTAAGATTTCTTTAAAAAATGCCCTTCTTCTGGTGTTTTCCACTCTGGAGACTCACTGTGCTTTCCAATACAAGTCAATAGGATAGCTCAGAAGACGATCGGACATTTTTTTTGGTGGGTTTTTGTTAAGCAAAAAAAAAAAGAGAGCTTTATTCAATGGAAAGAATATTCAGTGAAAAGAATAAAAAAAAAACAAGAAAATCACAGTAAAAAAAAAAAAAAGATAAAAAAAAGGGGCATGCTTTATTCAATGGAGTGAAGAGGAAAAAAAAAACAATAAAATCACAGTAAAAAAATGTGTAAAAAAAACAAACCATGGTATAAGCCTCCACAATAAGCACAAGTGGGTAAAACCGTCAGAAAAACCCTGAGGAAATGGCTGAAAAAGAAAAGCACAAAAGAGGCTTAAAAATTAAAAAAAAAAAAAAAAAATTTACAGTTCCCGGAAGCGTCTTCTGCTTGAAAAACTTGTTTTTGACGTTGCGCCTATCACATTGTAAATGACTTGTTGGAGTCTTTATGATCTGTATCCGCATTGTGAACAAGATCTTCATTTTGTATGTGCGTGTAGATTCTTCACACTTCTTCCAGAACTACAAATAAGGGGGGACAGGTGCTATTCTCCATAAGAAACAGCCAACAACCAGAGAAGTGGACCTAAATCTTGCTGGAGCGCCACGGCCTATTCAGTCTTCTCATAGTATGGATCGGACATTAATATTAAAGTCCAGGAAAAGCCCCCATAAAGGCTATTTATCATCTTTCTGCAAGATAGGTGATAAATGACTGATCTCTGAGGACCCTACTGACGATACTTACTACCACTGAGGTCAGAAGCCCCCCACCGATCCATCTACGGGACTAGTAAGATCGCACACGAGCTATAGTTTGAATCAAAGAGAAAAGGGGTAAGAAGCGGACGGGTATACGGTTTTACTCATCCGATCCAATACAGCTAGGCTATGTTCACACGTCATGTTTTTCTCCAGAAAAGAAGCTGCATTTTACAGTCCCAGATTTACAGACACAATCCCAGATTTTGCTAATCTATGAGATCTTAGAAATCTCATGCACACACTTGCAATTCTTTCAGCGTTTTTACAGCATTTTTTCACCCGTAGAAAGCAATGATAAGAGTGCAAATATACTGCAGAAAAATACAACACACAAGTTTTGCTGCATTTTTTTCTGTGCGGCTTACGTGTGTGATTTGTCTATTGTACATATTTAATTAATAAAATTAGATTTGCCAAAAACACAGCAAAAAATGCTGGAACATTTTTGCACTTTCTCGCTGCTTTCTATGGGTAAAAAAAAAAAAGCTGTAAAAACGCCGAAAGAATTGACATGCTGCAAGTGTGTGCACGAGGTTTCTGAAATCTCATGGATTTTGTTAGGACTATAAAATACAGCTTTTCCGAAAAGAAAGAAGAAAAAAAAGTGCCGTGTGAACATAGTCTAACTGTATTGGAGCAGATCGGTAAAAAGGAATAACAGTCAGCTTCTTATTGCCTTTTTCGAGCTTTCGTTTTAAAACAAAATCATTAACAAATTTTTCTTCCCAAAATCCATTGATGGACATAAAAGAAAAATGACGATTATATTGCGAGTGTGAGACCGTACGAGATGAGGAGGCAGCATGGTGCGGACTGGACGCATCGCTGCCAATTTGTCATTGAGAAACTATGCGAGTCTTTATCGGAAGAGTGCGAGAGCCTTGAGCCTATAACCCAAACACCCCGTCCCTCCCAGCCTCAGCAACTCTGCCAGTCACCCCTGTTGGGCGATTTATAGCTTATGACTTGCATATATTTAATTTGTAACCAAAAACTTCCCCTTCCTGTTAACTACCTTAGAACTCCCTGATTAACTCTTGTTTTTACAGGTCAGAGGTTAAGCAAAGGAAGGGAAGCAGGGGATTCTGAGAATGGCCAGGACCCACAGCTCGCCGGGTCCTGTGGAAGAAAACATTAAGAAATAAGTGATAGGCTAGAGACTGCTCGAGACAGTTTAGAGTTCAAAGGATCAGAGAAACATAAATCATTGCGGCAAAAAAAAAGTAAACAAGAGGAGTTTTTAGCCATCATCCACCTCTTTGGGATCTGCCCCCAGTTATGGCAGCTTTGCGTTTTTTTGCCTCCTAATAGAAAATGACACTTTTACAACAAAATTCCATAAGGAGAAGAAGTGCACTCACCCTCCTCCTCCCTTAAAAAAAGACTCGATGTGTCAGAATTAACCATTTCATCCAAAACTAATCACTGCCGGCCATTATTTCTGCTGTCAAGCAAATAAATGAGGGAACTTTAATAAAGCTACTTTAGGTAAAATGTTGTGACCCCCTTAAGTGCCGATGCCTTTAATGCGCCATAAATCTGCTCCCGGCCTGTCCTGTATTACGCCATATATAAAAGCACAGTGCTGTTTCATTTATGTGCTGCATCTTTTCATCATATCACCTGTATAAAAGATCTTAAAAACAAACAAAAGAAAAGAAAAAAATGACGGTAGGTATTTTATGAAGTTTGTTATAAAGTGCGGCACGGCACCACAGACACCGGGAGAAGCTGAAGGTCAGGGGGACGTTGGTATAAACACTCTGGAGTTAGGCTTGGCAGGCATGTTTAGTGACTGTAGTAAAGGAGGTGATGACATACGGATGCTGAATAAGCCACTGTGCAGCAGAGTTTATACAGACATCAACTGCTACATTAAATTCTGATTTTAAAAAAAGGAAAAAAAATATTGCTCTGTTTATTTCTCACATAAAGAAGCATCCTTCACTTTTCCTGGATGTGCTCCAAAAATGTTCTCCGCGCCGGCTCTCTTTTAGGGGAAATAATAGGTAAAGAGTGTGGGGTATCAAGGGTAAAGCATAGTGATGAGCGAACGTCCTCGGATGAGGTGTTATCTGAGCATGCTCGGGTGCTAACAATGTCTTTGGCGTGCTTGGATATTATGGTTGAGTCCCTGCGGCTGCATGTCTCGCGTAGTCTTGACAAATAGACAATCCCTCCATGCAACTGTGAGACAAGGAGCCGCAGGGACTCAAACTTATTTTTCGAGCGCGATGAAGACACTCGGTTATCACATGAGCTCATCATTAGACTAGAGCACGAAGATTCTAAAAAGGTTGTCCAGGCGTGAAAAAAAAAAATTACACTCCCCTCCAAGACTGTATTAGGTGCCCCAGCTGTTATTCCTCCGTTCTCTGTGATCCCTGTCAGTTGCAGGAATGACAGCTTTCCGAGCTGAAGAAATCGTGTTCGGACAAAATAAAAACACTGCAAACAGTCAGCAGCTACTGATCAGCAGCAGCATTCACATGACTCCATTGCTAGATCTTGTAGATGTTGATCTCGGTAGACCGGCAGCGAACGGAGTATGAAAATGCAGTGACGGTCCAGTTGGCAATTATTTGTTAGGTTAGTTTTTCCGCTCTCCCTGGGCAAATTAATCAGGACTTGTCCCATTTTTAAATATGAAACTTTGATTACATCATTCAAAACCCAATAATTTTTTAAATGAAACTAAAAAAAATGCTTCTTTACGTAAATTCCCGTTTAAAATGGGGGTCGATTCATCAAGCCTGGCATAGTGCAAGCTCGTGTTATGATAGTCTTCCTGGCCGAGAAGGCACAGAATTCATTAAGAGGCGCATACCACTTTGGAATTCGGCGTGTGCCGCGCTACTCCATTCAATAGCATTTCTGGCGTGAAAATTGCTGACCCTTTCAATGAATCTGACAGGCGGATGTGGCCATGCCCCGTCCAAACACCTCCCCAGCTTTGCCCATTTTGGCGGAGCGGATTTAAACTGGCGTGAAAATGCCAAAAGTCACAAATTTGTAAACAAGTTTTATGGTGTACAAAATTTTTTGCACCTTTTCAAAGCTTTTACGTTAACATTCTGGAGTAAAACCTTGGATGAATAGGATCCAATGTGTCCAGTCTTGGACTTGGCGGTCTGTGTATAAGATCATGCAGGACACGACGTGGACGTTCTGAGAAGCCATGATAAACAGTGGGCTGAGTTTGCCTGAGTATATAAAAAAATTGTTCCACGTTTGAGTGAAAAAACTTGGGAAGTTTGTTTTTTTCTCATTTGTCATCCATAAGAAATCAGTTACAAAAAAATTACAAAACCAAACACAGTTTCATATGTTAAAGAATTAGTACGTATCCGAAAAAATAAAATGATATACTGTGGCTCGGCATGGGATCCAATGTTTTTGAGGCACACATACTTGAATGGGGAAGTCTCATCTAACACATGGAAGAAACCAGTGCAGGCTACAATTTTTTCCCACACGCAGATTCAAACAGTGAAAATAAAAAATAAAAATCTCATCTGCCCCGCGCCACTGAATGCTGTCTAAATGCCGTCCATTATTTTCACGGGCGGCACTCAGACCAAAAACACGGTAATGTGAACTTGGCCTTCCACAAAGTGTCGAAGATCACCATTTAACCTTAGAAAACACTAAAAAAAGGATTGTTCTTGGCTTCTTTTAAAAACTGAAGCCCTGATAATGTCTTGGGTCTAAATAGTGACTGGCAAAACGCTGTGCCCACGTAAGTTCGGTCCAGGTTTCCATCATATTGATTCCCACACAACACTAGTTAAGACGCTCCTGACTTATTCTGCGGCCTGCGCCTCTTCATGAATCAGGAGCATCTCACTCCGCCACACCCGCTCATCGAGACCCGAGTGAATATGCCCAGTCTTGATTAATCAGGGCCCGAGAGTATTGCTACTTACTGCAATAACCTTCCACGATCGGTCAAAAATAACTGAAACCCAGAATGAAACCGGGTGGTGTTTCTTACCCAAAAATAGGAATAAGGACATAGAAGACCACAAAAAGTGTTGGAAACTTTTTTGACTGTATGTTAAAGCATCTGGTCTTTATAAATAAAAGGGCTAGGTTTGGAAAACTACAAACAAAGAATAGTGGCTACTCATATTTTTACAACTGCTTGGGATACCGAATAATGTAGGACATTATCATTTTTGCAGCGCATCTTATTTATACTTAAAAACAAGATGTCACCTATCCACAGTATAGGCGATAACATACTGATTGGTAGGTGATCCACCGCTTGGAACTTTTATTCTGCACAAGGAAATGTTATCACCGTCACAAGTTGCCGGGGCAGGTTAGACACACACATTCGTCACTCCATTCATTCCCTTATGGCGCTGCAGAAAAAAGAAGAACACAGCATTTTGCAGCCCCATAGTGAATAAATGGAACATACATTCTGCTGCCCCTCATTCGCACGGGAATAAAACCCTTAAAAAGCAAATCTTTGAAACCCTAGTCTAATTTAATGTTTGCCTGGGAGAGACCTTGGTGATGCAGTATTACTACCTTGTGTCTTGCTGTGCTCAGTCTTGCCATGGTGTATGACCTGTGATATGTAACCATCTTCCACAACCTCACCTTCATAGTAGAGTTTGTCTTTTCCTCACCCAGTTCTAAGCCTCATTCACAGCTGTTTCTGTTTCAGTTAATGATTTTATTTCAACCTACATATAAAGATGATGATCATTATCACCTGTTCAGTATAACTGGTTGCTCATACACCTGACTATAATCCCACAAAATTCTTAACTGTGTGCAAGTGTACCTAGAAGAACAGATTTTGTTTTGAAGGCAAAAGTTTGTCAAATGAAATACTGAATTGATTTACATTTCTCTTTTGCTCATTTAGTTTGCCTTTTGTGAATCGATAAGTAGTGATGAGCGAGCGTGCTCTGATAAGGTGTTATTCGAGCATGCTCGTGTGCTAATAGAGTATCTTCAGCATGCTCAAATACTATGTTTGAGTCCCCGCAGTTGCATGTCTCGGGGCTGTTCGACATCCGTAACACATGCAGGATTTCCTAACAGACAATCCCCTCTGCATGTGTTGAGATGCAGCAGTGTACCACGCAAGTGCGTGGTGCAGATGGATCGTGGACCCACTGTGCCACGCTTGCCTGGTAGGGGCGTAGCTAAGCGGCTACCTGGTTTTCACTGGAGCTCCTGATGGTGGAGTCAAGCCTGAGCTGAAGGTAGCCACCAGGTACCACTCCTAGGCAGTCCTAAATACAGCAGCTTCTGACCCCAAGGGTTGGGTTCACTGACACCGACTGGACTCAAAGGCACAGACAAGGCTGGATTCGGAACATGCTCAGTTCAGATAGGTGCGACTTCAGAGTTCAGAAATTGCTGAAGCATCTTCAGGTTCAGGGTCCGACGATGCGGTTACAGAAATCAGCTACCGCCGGAGCGGCTTCAGGGTTCAGGTACCACCTGAGCGGCTTCAGGGTTCAGGTACCGCCAGTGCGACTTCAGGGTTCAGGTACCGCCGGAGTGGCTTCAGGGTTCATGTACCGCCGGAGTGACTTCAGTGTAAAGGTACCGTCGGAGTGGCTTCAGGGTTTAGGTACTGCCTGAGCGGCTTCAGGGTTTAGGTACCGCCGGAGCAGCTTCAGAGTTCAGGTACCGCCAGAGCGGCTTCAGGGTTCAGGTACCGCTGGAGCGGCTTCAGGGTCCAGGTACCGCCGGAGCTGCTTCAGGGTTCAGGTACCGCCAGAGCGGCTTCAGGGTTCAGGTACCGCCTGAGCGACTTCAGGGTTCAGGTACCGCCAGAGCGACGTCAGGTACCGCTGGAGTGGCTTCAGGGCAACATACACACTATACAGGAACACGGGAAACAGAATTAGGATAATGAACTAGCTTCAGAGCATGAGGACAGGGGATGTGGCAACAAACAGTTGCACACGTTAGCGCTGTAGGGAAACTATAGAGGTTGCTCAGGCACCTCCCAACGGGGGAGGGTGCCTTTTATACTAGATGCTTGCCAGCTATTGGCTGTGGGCATTTTCAAGGTGTGGGTGTTGCCTCTTTAAGAACAGAGGATCGCGCGCACTAGGCATGCCCAGGAAGCAGCAGATTGGGAGCTCACCAAGCGGCCAGGGCAGTGTGTATGTGGGCGTCCCTGCCGGTATTAGTGGTACACAGTGCTCTGAGTGCTGAGACACATATTACCCCAGCCGCATCACTTATTGGTAGTTTTCCTATAATATTTCTTATAATAAGAGAGCTATGCAGAGTTTGTTAGATATCAGTATATTGTAGCAGACCACGCTAACTTTTATGTGGTCCATTCTGGTATTTTTAATGACAACGACAGTGCTGCCATCATAAATACTGGAAAAAGCCTAAAGGATCCCATTAACATAAGTGTAAACATTTATGTGCACTAAAGTTAATAGGGGAGGTGACATCCAATAGAAATGTCATTACAAATCCAACACGGTCTTACATCCAGTTTTTCAGATTTTTTGCCTATAAAAAAAAACTGTATTTTTATCTCTTTAAGGTTTAAGCTACAAAAACATGTAGAATAATAAGTAAAATGATGATAAAAAATACATAGCTGATAATAATAGATAAAATATAGTAAAAAACTAAAAATGATAAGAATATGAGAAAAGAAACAGATACCTAAAGCAAAAACCTTCCTTAGTAATAAAAATGAGAAATCACACCGCAAAATATACACTTCCTCCTTAAAACACAGACCCCCAATCATTCACTGAGACCCCCAACGCATACAGTCAAAACAAACACTTAGGTCTTTGTACAACTGGAAGTGAAGTTATTTTGCTATGCGCCAAGTCAAGTTGGTGGAAGATTTATATGTCTACATGAATGAGGGCAAATATAATATTTAAAAAGAAAAAAAAAAGGATCCCTTCACCCCGTGATGTCCCGCTCTCCCTCTGGGCAGCACTGACAGCATTTTTATATTTTTTAATAATATTTGGCCTCTCCCGAAAGATGAAAACTTGATTTCAAAGAGCGAATTAAAGCATAGAATAAAAACCAGAACATAAATGTGTCAGCAGCCCTTTTTCTATTTTTTTTTTCTAGCTGCCTGTCAATGAATGAGTCTTTCAAGCTCGAAACGCCAAATAATTCCATATGCTTTCCTGGCTCGGGGTTTGGCTCTGTGTTATTGTTCGAAGTGCAATAATTGAACGCGACTTAAACCTTAAGGATTTAGTATGTTATAATAGTGTAAAAGATTGCGGCAGTAATGAGAAATATAAAATCTGTCATTACACAAACATGCGGGAGCTAACAATTTATCTTTAATAAAGGGTGCAGCTTAACTTTTATTGGCGCTACAATTTTATAAATATCTCATTTTTCACAGAAGCTGCAGACAATTAAACGGGTAAGCAAAAAGGGCAATAAGCGCATTCATAGCTCGGTACTGCTCCGCCTATTACTGGGAGCAAAAGGTGACAGCAGTCGGTCCTGTAACACCTTCACTGCTATTTTTAAACATTTGCGTCACAATCTTTTTATTCCTACTTAACACACAGAAAATCCGAGCTCCGGTGAGGCTATATAATGTGGATGTTTGTACTACGCTCTTCGGACTCTTCTTTCCTACCACAATTCACAAAGGGTGGAACAATGCGGGTGCCAAGACAACCGGAAGATGCAGTCAGGTTGCTAGGGCATTCATTAGGATGATGCCCGTTTGCACTCTTGTAGAGAGACACATAAACAATTCTCAATGTCTCTTAAAATTTAAGCTCCACCTTAAAGGGTTCTTTTTTCCATAAAATTAAAATGATAAATGTTTTTATTGGAGCAGATTTCTTTAAAAAAAAAAAAAAATGAACATAACACTCATCCCTCGTCGATCACCCACCATTTCAGGTCCAATACTTATCTGTTTTCTGTTGGTCTCCACTTCCTGGTTTTGACTTTACGTGCAAAAAAAAATTGCAGGAAATACTCAGCGGTTGGCTAAATTTTACCCTGTGGTGGGACCAGCAGGGATCAGGGTGTAATAAGAGCTCAGGGAGTTCAGAGAAAATATTACTTTAAGAACACCCCTTTAAAGCCTCTCTGTTAGATTTGGCACAAGTTGATTTGCAGGACCTGATTGATCGTCAGTGATCTGCTGGTTGTAGCTTGAGACACGTGGTGTCACGCCAGGCCGGCTAATCGAAAGAAGAGCCAATGATCCCAGGATGTAGGAGGATGTTCTCAGGGCTTCCATCCAGCAGACACAGAATACAGACATGGCCGCTAGACTGGTTCCTGCAAATCGATTCACACCAGCTCTCTTCTCTATATATTATGTTGAGGATCACATCATCAACAATCCTTTACCCTACTGTCTGAATCTCACCCTTTTTTTTTTTTTTTAAAGGGAGCCTGTAAGCTGCTTTATGCCTGAATGAAATGAAAGAGATGTGACAGTTGATTGAAAGAGAATTTCTGAGAAAATTGGTACACTTTTCACATATGCAAATGAGGCCACAAGTGTCCAGTGGGCGGTTCTGAGCCCTTCAAAAGTACAGGCTCTCGTCATCAAACTCTATCTTTATACCCGTTCTTGATCTTGATGTAGTGCCACATTCAATCTGCCATCCAAGACCAAAGTGCAGGCAGGGGCCAGAGTTTACAGAGAAGAACTTGCTATGCTAGAAAATAGTGATGAGCGAGCATGCTCACTACTTGAGCGCGTGTCGGGGTGCTCGGGTACCCTCGAGCGCCATGCTCAATTCCCTGCCCAACCTGTTTCATGGCTGTTAGATAGCCAATAAACATGCGGGGATTGCCAGTGTATGGCAGTCAATCAACACATGTTTATTGGCTGTCTTAGCAGCTGCAAAACATGTGGGGCAGAAAATTGAGCATGGCGCTCGTGCACCCGCGACACTCGACACACCCCGATGCGCGACAGAGCACGTTTGCTCATCACTACTAGGAACCAACCACTGGGATTTAAACATTTTTTATTTTCATTTACTTCCGTTTTAGTTCATTAACTGGTGCATTTTTTTTTGCACAATGGGCATTAAGGATCTCACTCTCTTTAAGAGAGTGACCATTTCTGGTAATAGAACAGTTGCAAGAAAATGGTCTTGAATGATTCACCCCAGTGCATGCTAAGAAGACAGCAGAGGAGGGGGGCATCAGTGAATAATAGCCCCTCTGGTCAGTCCGGAACAAAAAGGGCAGTCATGGGAAATTACAATAAACCAGCTTATATTACAATGTTCCATGAATCTCGGCTGCTTACAAATGGAACTATTTAAAAGGGTTGTCCACTTTGGAAGACAATATTTTTTTTCTTACCTAAATGGATGTATTTTGGGCTAAAAGTCATTTTTTGTAAATAGTTATCACTGTAAAATTTGCACGGATTACCCTCTATAGCCTCGGTGTTGCATTTTCTATTGTCTGCAGAATGAGTTCTCTGAGCACGCATCAGCGAGCTCCTTCTGACAGTTCAATGAGAGTGTTTGTAACTCTTTTTTAACTCTTCTCAGCTGATTTATGGCCATAGACCACATCAAAGTTGAATGTGCAGGGAAGCTGAGTGTGAAAGCAAAATTGTGAACATATTCTCATGAAACTGAATTTCAATAACGATTCTTTAGCCACACACATCGCTTTAAGAATTTAAAAAAAAAAATAGTGTTTCAAATTAGCAGCTTTAACGGGGTTTTCCACTTTCAGCAAATGCTATATAATATGTAAGATAACAAACAGAGCAGGTATTCCCCCTCCCCAGGTCCAGCGCTGGCTCTCCACCACTGCTGGGGTCCTGATGTTTTGGCTAAAGCTGTGACATCACATTGACACTGCTGCAGCCAATCATGGACCTCAGTACCGCTGCTGATGTAGATGGCGGCAGAGAGCCCGTGCTAGACCCGGGGAGGGAGAGAACCTACTCACGTTTGGGGTCCACCTTCCTGAAAGTGGAAAACACCTTTAAGAGTTAAACAGCAGGAGATAGGACCACGGAACCTTCCTCAATATAGATTCTATATTGCCAGTGAAGCAGGAGCTCTCTCTATTAAATGCTACAGTAGATATAAGCTTTACCCTGGTATCTATACAATTGCTGGAATCTCATCATCTAGCAGAGAATATTTTCATCCAGGATGATGAAATAAGAGAACAGTGTTCACACTGAGAAATTGTCTCCTATACGCTGCCTTCTGACCAAGGGTTGACCTATAAATTAAATTGCTCCTTTTGAAGGCACAAGCTCCTCCGCAGCGTTGAGAACTATTCTCTCCATTTAAGAAAAATGTACAGAATTCTGCTTCACTCCCAATTCACAATCGAAGCAGAGGTCCATGTGAATCAATAGCCGTACGCTCAGGATGTTATGTCAAAGCTCCAGCAAACGGAAATCTCTGAGCAGCGGCAAAGGGGTCTATGTGCAGGTGGTTTGTAATATGATCTTCCCCACCTATCAATGATATAGCACAGATCAGTGGATTTCAGTTTTACTCCTTTGTTTTTATTTACTATTTATTGACAGTAAAAGTAACAGATAGTTTTGATATGTAATCTGAGAGCAGCAGGGGCAGAAACCCTGATTCCAGTGATGTGTCACTTACTGGGCTGTGTATTGTTGTTTCAATAAAATTAGTGTTTTATCCGCAAGAGATTATCACTCCAGCACTAGGTGTCTCTGGCTCCCTTGTCTACATAACTCCGCCCCCAGCACTGATTGGCAGCTTCTTGATGATGTATACAGGAAGCTGCCAATCAGGTGTGTGGGCGGAGTTACACACAGCTCAGTATTTGAGAACTGGTACAGCAGACAAAACAGGGATTCCATCAAAACTGCACTAAACAATCCAGTAAGTGATACATCGCTGGAATCAGTGATCATGTGTGATGAACTGAATCAAATAATAAAATAATAAATCAGCATCTAACACACAAATAATATTAAAGAAAAGATCTTTGAAGGGTTACAATTGCCTCTCACATAACTATTAAATTAAAGGCCATGGAAACCATTCGCGGCATTTTTTTATTTTTTATTTTTTTTATTCAATGCATCCTCTTTTGGCTGAAAACATTTTTTAAACTAATTTTTTAAAAATTATGAAGAAAAATGTATCTTTGGTTGTCTTCTGCAGCTGCAGCTTATAGTGAGATCCATTACAAGACTGTTCAGGTCTACAGCTCTTATCTCAGTTCTCCTGAACCAACTTCTAAGCTGATTTATGACCAATCCAATATTTAGTCTTCAGAGAAAGCCACAGACTAAATAATCTCCTACATACACAGTGGGGCATTTCTGTGTGTGCCCAGTGTAAGACTGGGGAGCAAAGGGCCCACCAGTAACATTGACCCTAGGGGCGCACTGTTCAGCTACATGCAAATATTACATTGCCCTCCTTTACAAATTTGCCTCTGCTTCAATATAGTAATAAGTGGGGTAGTTTGTTGGTTGAATGAATGAATGAATGAATGAAGAGATGCTGCTTTTGCCTTTACATAGTGAATCAAATGTATTATCTCACTATTGCTCATGTTGGGGGGGGAATGTGTGGCTTACTCCTGCACACATGGAGAAATTGGTTCGAAACGCGTAGGCCATAGTTATTTTTTTACCAGGATGTCCCGTTTTTAATCTTTATGAATTGAGTAAAGCTACCATCTTTTAACTCAATTATGAAATCAATAGATGGAGGCCCGATGCGATAGCGGCGGTTGGGATCCCAGCAGCGGTCTGAATCCCAGCGGAGGCCGGGATCCCAGCAGCGGTCTGAATCCCAGCGGCGGCCTGGATCCCAGCAGCAGTCTGGATCCCAGCGGTGGGGAGGGGTCCTTGCGGCGTGGCATCCTTACGGCGGGGGAGTCCCAGCAGCAGGGGGTCCGGCGATGACCCGTTGGTGGTACTGAGCAAGGGCCTGGTACCACCAGCATGTGTCATATTGGAATACCCATACTTGGGTATTCCAATATGGCGGTCGGCGTACTTCCGGTGCGGCGCGATGGATTGTGGGATTCGAGGATGCCCAGAAGGAAGTGGATGACAGACAATTTAGGGTACGGTAATTATTTAAATAGATTATTTCACTGAGAATCTTGCTTGTGCTTGTCTGATTCCAACCAGGGACTTGTGTCCGAGCTCCTCCTGTGTTTCCTGACATTTGCTAACAAACCAAATATGAGGTGAGCGGAACTAACTTTTTTTTTTTTATAATTTTGTGATTGAAGTCATACACCAGCTTTTAATAGTCCTTTAAACAATACATTACATTTGTATTAACACTTATCCACGGTGGCTCAGTAAGGTTGCACTGTATGGCGGCTCAGTGGTTTCCCACTGTTGCTTTGCAGAGCTGGAGTCCTGGGTTCAACTCTCAATAAGGAGTTTGCATTTTCAACCTGTGATTGTTTCCTCCGAGCGCTCTGGTTTCTTCCGAAACTTCAAGGACATACAGAATCTAGATTGCAAGCCCCAATGATGAGGTTTGCAAAAAGCTGCGGAATATGATGGTGCTATATAAGCTAACCAAAAAGAAAGGGCAACCAGCTCACCTAAACTGGAGGCGTCCTGAAGGGATCACTTGTAGTGAAATGCGAAGATTCCAGCTTCATGAATTTGCAAAACTGATTCCAAGTGAAAGAATTCCATGGTTAAATAATAGACATAGTAACGCGTCTTGAATGCACAAACTGTGATCTTCATCAGAGCTCTGATAAAGAATGAAGTTTGTGGGTTCGAAACGCGTTAACGCTATGTCTTTTTTAACCATGGAATCCTTCCACTTGGAATCAATTTTGAAAATTGATGAAGCTGGAATCCGCTCTTCTTTACGCTATGTAAGTGAGCACAATAATAAATCCCACATACGCAACATGTACTATACCCTATCTACTTTCATTATAAACCGGATTTCTTTTTTCTTATCTACTAAGTCCATTATTAGTAAGCGTAACTGAACGCGGGTGATCTAAGTGGGACGGCTCGGTGAATATAAACCGCTCGTGTAGCTTGAGGCTGTTCACATGCCGTCTACAATAGAGGCCGATATGCATTCTGCATTTCTGTCAATGTCGTGTGTTGCATAAAACATATTATTAAACAGAGGATTCACGTGATGATACAAGATTATAATTAGTAAGATCAGCACAGTCTCTGGGAAAGTCTGGGAGGGTTAGGAAAACTGTAATATTTATAATATATGTAATATTTATGGTGAAAGAACACGTCGGGGGGGGATATGAATAAAACATATGGAAATGTGAGAAAAGAAAGATGCCGCGTAAATAACGCCAAGAGTAATGTAGTCAGAAATGAAAATAGCAGTGATCCATCGTCAGTGGCGCATAATGCAGCTGGAGCGTCGCTTAGCAAACATGGGCAGAAGCACCTTAGAATTTCATCACAAACCGGCGCGTTCCGAGCATAAAGAATATGTCGGCTCTACTGCACACACTCTAATTAAAACCAAGTCTGCTAACGAGTCAGATACCTTCCATTGGTCTTGAAGGCTGAAGATGTAGGGGGTAAGAACAGGGCATAAAATATGCCAAAACTGATTGCTACCGGGAGCAGCTGTTTCTTTTCTAGTTATGAAGGAATTCTAATGAATTGGGGAGCTTTATAATAAATAGATATTTTCCTTTGAAATTCAGAGATCCCGCCATTAGAAGCTCTTTTGATATATTTTTAAAAAAGCTCATTAGACAGAGGCTATGGCGTGTGTGCTCTACTAAATCACGGTGGCTATCTCTGCCGTACCTAGCACTCAAGGTCAGGTATTCACAAGTGATGGGCACAGGAGCGGCTCCTCCCCGCCACCATGGCGCGGAGAAAAACACAATGCCGTCTCCTCCAGATGTCAACACCTGGACTTCTAGAACTGGGATGTCCGAAACGCGATAACAGGAGTCAAAGGGTAATTTACTCAATTCTTGCTGAGGTTATTTAAAGAACTGATGGGAAAGCAAAGTGCAAAAAGATGATCAAAATGGCACGGGTCGGATTATCCGGCCTATACAGGCGCAAAGACGGCGATGGTTTATGTTAATATTATAGAGTTAATTACGGTGGAAAAAAAAAAAGGGCCTGCATTTCTCTCCAAACACTGAATTACACTCGTCGAAGAGCCGTGTTTTGTTATTATCATCTTTTAAGGGGCTGATACCAACCTTTTTTTTTCTTTTTGGCATTGATGTATTTATAACATTTTGGGGAATTTATTTTAACCCCTTCATGACCCAGCCTATTTTGGCCTTAATGACCTTGCCGTTTTTTGCAATTCTGACCAGTGTCCCTTTATGAGGTAATAACTCAGGAACGCTTCAACGGATCCTAGCGATTCTGAGATTGTTTTTTCGTGACATATTGGGCTTCATGTTAGTGGTAAATTTAGGTCGATAATTTCTGAGTTTATTTGTGAAAAAAATGGAAATTTGACAAAAATTTTGAAAATTTCGCAATTTTCACATTTTGAATTTTTATTCTGTTAAACCAGAGAGTTATGTGACACAAAATAGTTAATAAATAACGTTTCCCACATGTCTACTTTACATCAGCACAATTTTGGAAACAAATTTTTTTTTTGCTAGGAAGTTATAAGGGTTAAAATTTGACCAGTGATTTCTCATTTTTACAACATAATTTACAAAACCATTTTTTTTAGGGACCACCTCACATTTGAAGTCAGTTTCAGGGTTCTATATGGCTGAAAATACCCAAAAGTGACACCATTCTAAAAACTGCACCCCTCAAGGTTCTCAAAACCACATTCAAGAAGTTTATTAACCCTTCAGGTGTTTCACAGCAGCAGAAGCAACATGGAAGTAAAAAATGAACATTTAACTTTTTAGTCACAAAAATGATCTTTTAGCGAAAATTTTTTTATTTTCCCAAGGGTAAAAGGAGAAACTGGACCACGAACGTTGTTGTCCAATTTGTCCTGAGTACGCTGATACCTCATATGTGGGGGTAAACCACTGTTTGGGCGCACGGCAGGGCTCGGAAGGGAAGGAGCGCCGTTTGACTTTTTGAATGAAAAATTGGCTCCAATCTTTAGCGGACACCATGTCGCGTTTGGAGAGCCCCCGTGTGCCTAAACATTGGAGCTCCCCCACAAGTGACCCCATTTTGGAAACTAGACCCCCCAAGGAACTTATCTAGAAGCATAGTGAGCACTTTAAACCCCCAGGTGCTTCACAAATTGATCCATAAAAATGAAACCGTACTTTTTTTTCACAAAAAAATTATTTTAGCCTCAATGTTTTCATTTTCACATGGGCAACAGGATAAAATGGATCCTAAAATTTGTTGGACAATTTCTCCTGAGTACACCGATACCTCACATGTGGGGGTAAACCACTGTTTGGGCACATGGTAAGGCTCGGAAGGGAAGGAGCGCCATTTGACTTTTTGAATGAAAAATTATCTCCATCGCTAGCAGACACCATGTCACGTTTGGAGAGCCCCTGTGTGCCTAAACATTGGGGCTCCCCCACAAGTGACCCCATTTTGGAAACTAGACCCCCCAAGGAACTTATCTAGAAGCATAGTGAGCACTTTAAACCCTCAGGTGCTTCACAAATTGATCCGTAAAAATGAAAAAGTACTTTTTTTTCACACAAAATTTATTTTAGCCTCAATTTTTTCATTTTCACATGGGCAACAGGTTAAAATGGATCCTAAAATTTGTTGGGCAATTTCTCCTGAGTACGCCGATACCTCATATGTGGGGGTAAACCACTGTTTGGGTGCACAGCAAGGCTCGGAAGGGGAGGCGTGCCATTTGACTTTTTGAATGGAAAATTAGCTCCAATCGTTAGCGCACACCATGTCGCGTTTGGAGAGCCCCTGTGTGCCTAAACATTGGAGCTCCCCTACAAGTGACCCCATTTTGGAAACTAGACCCCCCAAGGAACTTATCTAGATGCATAGTGAGCACTTATAACCCCCAAGTGCATCACAGAAGTTTATAACGCAGAGCCGTGAAAATAAAAAATAATTTTTCTTTCCTCAAAAATGGTTTTTAGCCCAGAATTTTTTATTTTCCAAAGGGTAATAGGAGAAATTGGACCCCAAATGTTGTTGTCCAGTTTGTCCTGAGTACGATGATACCCCATATGTGGGGGTAAACCACTGTTTGGGCGCACGGCAGGGCTCGGAAGGGAAGGCACGCCATTTGGCTTTTTGAATGGAAAATTAGCTCCAATCATTAGCGGACACCATGTCGCGTTTGGAGAGCCCCTGTGTGCCTAAACATTGGAGCTCCCGCACAAGTGACCCCATTTTGGAAACTAGACCTCCCAAGGAACTAATCTAGATGTGTGGTGAGCACTTTGAACCCCCAAGTGCTTCACAGAAGTTTATAACGCAGAGCCATGAAAATAAAAAATAATTTTTCTTTTCTCAAAAATGATTTTTTAGCCCACAATTTTTTATTTTCCCAAGGGTAACAGGAGAAATTGGACCCCAAAAGTTGTTGTCCAGTTTCTCCTGAGTACGCTGATACCCCATATGTGGGGGTAAACCACTGTTTTGGCACACGTCGGGGTTCGGAAGGGAAGTAGTGACGTTTTGAAATGCAGACTTTGATGGAATGCTCTGCGGGCGTCAGGTTGCGTTTGCAGAGCCCCTGATGTGCCTAAACACTAGGAACTCCCCACAAGTGACTCCATTTTGGAAACTAGACCCCCAAGGGAACTTATCTAGATGTGTGGTGAGCACTTTGAACCCCCAAGTGCTTCAAAGAAGTTTATAACGCAGAGCCGTGAAAATAATAAATGTGTTTCCTTTCCTCAAAAATATTTTTTTAGCCCAGAATTTTTTATTTTTGCAAGGGTAACAGGAGAAATTTGACCCCAAAACTTGTTGTCCAGTTTCTCCTGAGTACGCTGATACCCCATATGTGGGGGTAAACCACGGTTTGGGCACATGCCGGGGCTCGGAAGGGAAGTAGTGACGTTTTGGAATGCAGACTTTGATGGAATGGTCTGCGGGCATCATGTTACGTTTGCAGAGCCCGTGATATGCCTAAACAGTAGAAATCCCCCACAAGTGACCCCATTTTGGAAACTAGACCCCCCAAGGAACTTATCTAGATGTGTGGTGAGCACTTTCAACCCCCAAGTGCTTCACAGAAGTTTATAAAACAGAGCCGTGAAAATAAAAAATAATTGTTCTTTCTTCAAAAATTATGTTTTAGCAAGTAATTTTTTATTTTTGCAAGGGTAACAGGAGAAATTAGACCCCAACAGTTGTTGCCCAGTTTGTCCTGAGTATGCTGGTACCCCAAATGTGGGGGTAAACCACTGTTTGGGCGCACGTCGGGGCTTGGAAGGGAGGGAGCACCATTTGACTTTTTGAACGCAAGATTGGCTGGAATCAATGGTGGCGCCATGTTGCGTTTGGAGACCCCTGATGTGCCTAAACAGTGGAAACCCCTCAATTCTAACTTCAACACTAACCCCAACACACCCCTAATCCTAATCCCAACTGTAGCCATAACCCTAATCACAACCCTAACCCCAACACACCCCTAACCACAACCCTAACCCCAACACACCCGTAACCCTAATTCCAACCCTAACCCTAATCCCAACCCTAACCCTAATCCCAACCCTAACCACAACTGTAACCCCAACACACCCCTAACCCTATCCGTAACCCTAACCACAAGCCTAATCTTAACCCTATTTCCTACCCTAGCCCTAATTGCAACCCTAACTCTAAGGCTATGTGCCCACGTTGCAGATTCGTGTGAGATTTTTCCGCACGATTTTTACCTGCGGATTTACAGCAGATTTCCAGTGTTTTTTTTGTGCGGATTTCACCTGCGGATTCCTATTGAGGAACAGGTGTAAAACGCTGTGGAATCCGCACAACGAATTGACATGCTGCGGAAAATACAACGCAGCGTTTCTGCACGGAAATTTCCGCACCATGGGCACAGCGGATTTGGTTTTCCATAGGTGTACATGGTACTGTAAACCTGATGGAAAACTGCTACGAATTCGCAGTGGACAATCCGCTGCGGATCCGCTGCCAATCCGCTGCGGATCCGTGGCCAATCCGCTGCGGATCCGCAGCCAAATCCGCACTGTGTGCACATGCCATAACCCTAACCCTACCCCTAACCCTACCCCTAGTTCTAACCCTAGTTCTAACCCTAACCCTAGTGGAAAAAGAAAAAAAATATATTTTCTTTATTTTATTATTGTCCCTACCTATGGGGGTGATAAAGGGGGGGAGGGGTTATTTATTATTTTTTTTATTTTGATCGCTGTGATAGAACCTACCACAGCGATCAAAATGTACTTGTAACGAATCTGCCGGCCGGCAGATTCAGCGGGCGCACTGAGCATGCGCCCGCCATTTTGGAAGATGGCGGCGCCCATGGAGAAGACGGACCGACACCGGGAGCCTCGGTAAGTATAAGGGGGGGGAGACCGGGGCACGGGGGGGCGTCGGAGCACGGGGGTGGCATAGGAGCACGGGGGGAGCGGACAGGAGGACGTGGGAGCGGAGCACAAGACGGAGGGGAGCGGAGCACAGATCGGTGGCTTGGGGGGGCGATCGGTGGGGTGGGGGGGTCACATAAGTGTTTCCAGCCATGGCCGATGATATTGCAGCATCGGCCATGGCTGGATTGTATTATTTCACCAGTTTTTTAGGTGAAATATTACAAATCGCTCTGATTGGCAGTTTCACTTTCAACAGCCAATCAGAGCGATCGTAGCCACGGGGGTGGTCAAGCCACCCCCCCTGGGCTGAAGTACCACTCCCCTGTCCCTGCAGATCGGGTGAAATTGGAGTTAACCCTTTCACCCGATCTGCAGGGACGCGATCATTCCATGACGCCACATAGGCGTCATGGGTCGGATTGGCACGGGTTTTCATGACGCCTACGTGGCGTCAAAGGTCGGGAAGGGGTTAATGTTGCAGTAGATAAATTTGCTGGCTTGATTTGCCTTTTACATTTCTTATTTAGCAATTTATAATCCGGAAACGCTATTTCAGTATTCTCAGCCTTCAAGATTTTGAATGCCTTTTGTTTTTATCTTAATTTATTCAGAATGGTTTCTTTTTATTCCTTGACATTTTATTACCAAAGGGTATAAGTTTTCTACAGGATTCTAGTAGCATTTCCTTAAACATGCACCATGTATGTTCAGTATCCCCAGTTACCATGACATGGTCCCAGTATACACGATTAAGCTCTTCCCTCAATTTGTTAAAATCAGCTTTCCTAAAGTTCCAGGTTTTGGCATTTACCATTTGAAATGTTTTTTGTTTTTTTTTTAATATTATATTTAATATTACATTGAAACTCACCATATTATGGTCACTGCATTCCAAATGCTCCCGGACCTGTAGATCTGAAATTGTATCTGATCTAATGTGACAGGACCAGATCCAGCAGATTACCTTCCCTGGTCGGTTATCTACCAGCTAATTGTCTTGAATTGCGGATAAGAACGTGCAGCTTTTAGCACAACCAGAAGTTTCTATGTCCCATAGAGTTTCTGGACAGGTAAAATCCCCCATAATAAGGACCCTTTTACTATTTGCCAATCTTCAGGAGAAGATGAGAATTGGTCATCAGATTCATGCCGCTCAGCCTACAGACTGCACAACTCAGATCTTAATGACACAATCTGCAGCTTCATGGTTTATCCTGAAACACTGCAGCATCTCATAGAAAACATTTTGAAAAGCAGTCAGGGGACTATGTGTTTTGGATGACTACAGTGTTTCTCCGTTCAGAAGACAAGGTATTATTATACTGTATTACTTTTTTCTCCGAAAGATGATTTAGGGCTTATTTTCAGGGGATGTCTTCTTTTTTTCCCATGAATAACAATCCATATTTACTCTTGCACAAAAAAAAAATCAACATTTATTCAAATATGATTGTGTCATCACACACACTGCATGTAGACATACTGTACATACAGTACCTACTGGTCTGTCACCTCTTTAGTTCCTCTAGACGCCTGCAGTTGAAGGACCTTTGGTGACATCATGGTCACCAAAGGTCCTTAGATAGTCTTAATCTCAGAATAGAAATGCAGGTGGCCACTAAGAAAATGGGGGCAATGACCAAATGCCCAGTCACCTCCTTCACATTTCCCCCAACGCTGGCCCTGCATACCATCCTGTCTACACTTTAGTTCCTCTAGACTCCTGCAGTTAAAGGACCTTTGTTGACACCATGGTCACATGACTGGGTTGTTACCAAAGATCCTTAAGCAGTATTAGCCTCGGGAAAAAAAAGGGGGGGGCTCCGGGCAATTGACCAGCTTGCCCCCCTCCCCACCAAACGCCAGTCTTATCTGTAACTAGGGCTTATTTTTAGAGTAGGGCTTATATTTCAAACATACTCCAAGAATCCTGTAAAATCATGCTATGGCTTATTTTCAGGAATCCCATGTACTTTGCTGGTCCTGCAAAACGCTGCGTTTTTTTTTTCAGCAGCAAAAAGGTAACATGTGAACAAGCCCATATTTATTAAGAATGGGAACGATTCAAAATATAAATCCTCATTTACTGATTTTATAGAATGTGCCCTAAACTACAATATACTTGTACTAAAATGTATAATATTAGTCAGCAATTGGCAATAGGTTACCGGTAATTGGCAGTTATATCAGGTTCTGATGGAGAACACATATTTGGTCTGGGAAGTGCCATGTCTTGGACGGTATACGAGACTGCACTTCCAAAGATTTCCAAAAATGGGCCTCAAGGATCATACTCCATTACTCAGCTATGTACAGACCGGGATATTTACAAGATGTCCATTAATGGTACGTACAAGCAATGTGCAAACTCTGCTCTATGGAGGAAGTTCTACGATAAAAGGCATCTATCGGATGATGTAATGGCAGCTAAGATGCCACTTATGTATTGAGTGCATTGGATTAGAATTGTTACCTACAGTGCCTACAAGTAGTATTCAACCCCCTGCAGATTTTGCAGGTTTACACATTTGGAATTAACTTGGCATTGTGACATTTGGACTGTAGATCAGCCTGGAAGTGTGAAATGCACTGCAGCAAAAAAGAATGTTATTTCTTTGTTTAGTTTTTTTTTAAAATTGGGAAAAGTCTTTTCAGAGGGTCATTTATTATTCAACCCCTCAACCCACCAGAATTCTGTTTGGTTCCCCTAAAGTATTAAGAAGTAGTTCAGGCACAAAGAACAATGAGCTTCACATGTTTGGATTAATTATCTCTTTTTCCAGCCTTTTCTGACTATTTAAGACCCTCCCCAAACTTGTGAACAGCACTCAAACATGGTCAACATGGGAAAGACAAAGGAGCATTCCAAGGCCATCAGAGACAAGATCGTGGAGGGTCACAAGGCTGGCAAGGGGTACAAAACCCTTTCCAAGGAGTTGGGCCTATCTGTCTCCACTGTTGGGAGCATCATCCGGAAGTGGAAGGCTTATGGAACTACTGTTAGCCTTCCACGGCCTGGACAGCCTTTGAAAGTTTCCTCCCGTGCCGAGGCCAGGCTTGTCCGAAGAGTCAAGGCTAACCCAAGGACAACAAGGAAGGAGCTCCGGGAAGATCTCATGGCAGTGGGGACATTGGTTTCAGTCAATACCATAAGTAACGTACTCCACCGCAATGGTCTCCGTTCCAGACGAGCCCGTAAGGTACCTTTACTTTCAAAGCGTCATGTCAAGGCTCGTCTACAGTTTGCTCATGATCACTTGGAGGACTCTGAGACTGACTGGTTCAAGGTTCTCTGGTCTGATGAGACCAAGATCGAGATCTTTGGTGCCAACCACACACGTGACGTTTGGAGACTGGATGGCACTGCATACGACCCCAAGAATACCATCCCTACAGTCAAGCATGGTGGTGGCAGCATCATGCTGTGGGGCTGTTTCTCAGCCAAGGGGCCTGGCCATCTGGTCCGCATCCATGGGAAGATGGATAGCACGACCTACCTGGAGATTTTGGCCAAGAACCTCCGCTCCTCCATCAAGGATCTTAAGATGGGTCATCATTTCATCTTCCAACAAGACAACGACCCAAAGCACACAGCCAAGAAAACCAAGACCTGGTTCAAGAGGCAAAAAATCAAGGTGTTGCAGTGGCCTAGTCAGTCTCCTGACCTTAACCCAATTGGAAACTTGTGGAAGGAGCTCAAGATTAAAGTCCACATGAGACACCCAAAGAACCTAGATAACTTGGAGAAGATCTGCATGGAGGAGTGGGCCAAGATAACTCCAGAGACCTGTGCCGGCCTGATCAGGTCTTATAAAAGACGATTATTAGCTGTAATTGCAAACAAAGGTTATTCCACAAAATATTAAACCTAGGGGTTGAATAATAATTGACCCACACTTTTATGTTTAAAATTTATAAAAATTTAACTGAGCAACAAAACTTTTTGGTTTGTAAGATTTATGCATCTGTTAATAAATCCTGCTCTTGTTTAAAGTTTGAAGGCTCTAACTTATTTGCATCTTATTAAACCTGCTAAATCTGCAGGGGGTTGAATACTACTTGTAGGCACTGTATGAGGAGGCCATTATCTTTCAGGGTTCTGCAGTGTCACAGGTTGGGATAGGGCATCAGGACGCATGTGCGACCTGGTGCACTATTCAACTGTTCCTTGCTGCGTTTTCTTTCTGCAGGTACAACCTGCTCTGATGATAATAAAGAATATGCTTACAAAAAGCCTGTTTTGCTGCGTTTTTCAGGATACCAATAAAAAATAGTGGCATAGTTAACCTGCCTACGTGATTATTACAAGCCACAACCTCACATCTTCACAATCGGTGGCAGCAGTAAGATCTGTTGTCTGGGTTTGTGGACTGTTGATGCAGGATACATGTGCTACGGTGATGTTATCTGACATCTGGAGGAGCGTGGATTGTGACTACAGACTATACTGGCGAGAGATACATAATCTGTGAGCCAACCAAAAGTTGGGAGACAGTGAGCATCGCCTGGTACAGGGGCAGTGGAAATACTGGCCCGGGGGAGTGGATCTTGTGGACTGGGGGCAATGCATTTTGGCCATCTACCTGGAGTGGTTGTAAAAAAAATCGACTTAAGGAATAAAAAATAGTTGCATAGTTAACCTGCCTAGGTGATTATTACAATCCACAATCTCAGATCTTCACAGATGTGTTATTCAAGATCCCAAAGTTCAGCTTTACTTCCACCACAGAAGCATTAACAATGGAAGGTGTTAGGTCACAAATGCAAGACATAAGTGAAACCATAAAACCATTTTAGAAAACAGAGAATTTTGACCAAATAATTTAGTGGAAAAACATTTTTATGTCTGAAAAAAATAGTGACTTTTCTGAAAATAAAAGTTCACATTAGTTCATGGAAAAAATACACAATTACAAATGTAACAGTGGGGGTAAAGGAATTGGTCGGGAACAGTTTACCTATGACATTTGCTGGGGATTGAGTTTGTAGGACACGGTTTACTTTCACACTTTGGTCTGCCCTTATGTTGGTCAGTCATTGTTCAATCTCACACCTTGGTCAGCCAATGTTAACTTTACACACATCAATAATTTAATTAAACTGTACTAATCCTAGCTACCATTCTCAGGTGAGGAGACCAAGACATTATGGTTTTAAGTTGGGAAAAGAACAAAGATCAATTGTTTTCACATACTGCTGTACATGCTTTTTTCACTAAAAACGCAGCAAAAAACGCAGGTATCAGGTATTTGCTGCGTTTTTGCACTTATTCATTGCTTTCTATGGATGAAAAAACGAAGCAAAAATGCTGAAAGAAGTGAAACGCTACAGTTTTAAAAAATACAGACGTTTTACAATTCAGTCAGGAAAAAAATAATGTGCGTGCATGAGATTTCTGAAATCTCATAACTTTTGCTAGTACTTTAATACACAGCTTAAAAATTGCATAAAAAATTTCAGCAAAAAAAACCCACAGCAAAAATGCAATGTGTGAACATAGCCTTAGACATGCACAAAAACTTGGTGACCCACGGTCTGAAAATATGAATATTGTTAACACGGAAGCAATCTGTGTCCAAAGTGACTCATTGAAAAGAAAAGCTCTGTTGGGGGTTCCCATCAAAATCCTGTTTTTTGGGGATCCTGACAGAGACCCCGACTTATTGCTCAGCAGAAAGCACTGTACGAGTGGGAGCATCGCCAGAACCAGACATTTCTTTTTCTTTAGGATTTCATTGAATTCTAGAAATCATTTTACAAACAACTATTGGAAATGTAACAAACAAACAAAAAAAAAACACTAAAAAGGTTTTAAGGAGCTCCACACAGTAAATTAGAGGCACCAATAAAGACCTATGATTAATCATTAAAACCAGGTGTTATAAACAAAGCACACCGAAATCGCAAATTACTAGCTGTACCACTGAAAGGTAAAATATTCCATTATTTATTAATTTATACGCTAATACGTTCTCCTGCTGCCAGAAAAACTGTGGGCTTCCAGTTTCTCGTATCGACACATATTCTAACACTTAAAGGCTTAAATACATAAACACATACACAAATTTCCATAGCAACATCTGCTCCGCGGATGCTGTCGGCTGGCTCCGGGATTGCGGCTCCGGTGGGTCGGAACTACACCCGTCATTCACACAATCATTGAGGACATCCAGTAGTGCCGCCTGTATGATCCTGTATTCCTGGTCGACCTTACGTGGATTTATTACAGTACGGTGGTCAATGAAAGTGTATCACAGAGGAAAGTTAGCGTGGGCGACATTACAGAACACAGCAATGAAGCCTTTGTGGTGCTAAAGAGGACGACCGCGCTTCATTCTTTACTTAGTTTGGGAACACCAGTCATTCTTTAGGGCACTATTATTGGGCATCCCCCAGTAATGAGTTAATGGGAATCCATTGTTGGGTTTCTCCTGCCCTAAGAGAACGAGAGAGCGTCAATGTTTTGCAGGATAAGTAAATGTATCCATTGGTACCACTTGCGATTGACAGATCACTCCCTATAATAAACCCTCCCAACCCCCTGAATCCCTCATGCACTTAAGGATGTGGATAATAATCTGAATGATGGGTGGGCCAAAAGCTAACTCATCCAGAAAAAAACAAAAACACAGGGGTGCTCGCTCCGCCACGTGCTCCAGAGTTCTCCATTAGAGAGCCGCTGACCGACACCTCCAGTAATGGCGTATCTCCTAGAGAACAAAAAGATTGGACATGCCAGATCCTTATCTTCGCCAGAAAATCACCTGTTGAAGACCGCCCCATACAACCTGTCGATACAGGCTGCTTCAGCTGACATTAGTCTAATCTGTATGGTGGCCTTAACCCCTTCACGACCTCCGCCGTACTATTACTGCGGAGGTCGGATCCTCTGCTTTGATGTGGGCTCCGGTGCTGAGGCAACCTCAAAGCCGGGACATGTCAGCTGTTTTGAACAGCGGTCATGTGCGCAATAGCGGCGGGTGAAATCGCGATTCACCCGCCGCTATTAACTAGGTAAATGCCGCTGTCAAATGCAGACAGCGGAAGTTAACCGGCGCTTCCGGCCGGAAATGCGCACATCGCTGACCCCCGTCACATGATCAGGGGTCAGCGATGCGTCAGCATAGTAACCAGAGGTCTCCTTGAGACCTCTATGGTTGCTGATGCCGGCTTGCTGTGAGCGCCACCCTGTGGTCGGCGCTCATAGCAAACCTGTAAATCAGCTACATAGGAGCGATCTGATGAGCCGATCAGGCTATGCCAGCTTATAGCCTCCCATGAAGGCTATTGAAGCATGAGAAAAGTTAAAAAAAAAAAAAAAAAAAAAAAAAAGGGTTTAAAAAAATATGAGTATATATATATATATATATATATATATATATATATGTGTATATATATATATGTATATATATATATATATATATATATATATATATATATACACACACATATATATATGTATCTTTAACCCCTTCACAACATGCCCCATACTAGTACTGCGCATGTCGTGTGCCCACATCAAAGCCGAGACATGTCAGCAGTTATGAACAGCTGACATGTGCCCGCAATAGCGGCGGGTGAAATCGCGATCCACCTGCCGCTATTAACCAGTCAAATGCCGCTGCCAAACGCTGACAGCGGCATTTAACTACCGCTTCCAGACGCGCGGCTGGAAATGAGCGCATCGCCGACCCCGTCACATGATCGCGGGTCAGCGATGCTTCTGCATAGTAACCATAGAGGTCCTTGAGACCTCTATGGTTACTGATGCCGGCCTGCTGTGAGCCTGCAAATCAGCTACATAGCAGCGATCTGATGATCGCTGCTATGCAGCTGAGCCGATCAAGTTGTGCCAGCTTCTAGCCTCCCATGGAGGCTAGTGAAGCATGGCAAAAGTAAAAAAAAATGTTTTAAAAAATATGAAAAAATAAAAAAAATATATAAAAGTTTAAATGACCCCTTTCGCCCCATCCAAAATAAAACAATAACAAAAAATCAAACCTACACATATTTGGTATCGCCGCGTTCAGAATCGCCCGATCTATCAATAAAAAAAAAAAAAGATTAACCTGATCGCTAAACGACAGAGCGAGAAAAAAAATTTGAAACGCCAGAATTACGGGGTTTTTTGGTCGCCGCGACATTGCATTAAAATGCAATAACGGGCGATCAAAAGAACGTATCTGCACAAATGTGGTATCATTAAAAACATCAGCTCGGCACGCAAAAAATAAGTCCTCAGCTGACCCCAGATCACGAAAAATGGAGACACTACGGGTATCGGAAAATGGCGCAATAGTTTTTTTTTTTTTTGGTTTTGTTTTTTTAGCAAAGTTTGGAATTTTTTTTCACCACTTAGATAAAAAATAACCTAGACATGTTTGGTTTCTATAAACTTGTAATGACCTGGAGAATCATAATGGCAGGTTAGTTTTAGCATTTAGTGAACCAAGCAAATAAGCTAAACAAAAAACAAGTGTGGTATTGCACTTTTTTTGCAATTTCACCACACTTGGAATTTTTTTCCCGTTTTCTAGTACAAGACATGGTAAAACCAATTATGTCGTTCAAAAGTACAACTCGTCTTGCAAAAAATAAGCCCTCACATGGCCATATTGACGGAAAAATAAAAAAGTTATGGCTCTGGGAAGGAGGGGAGCGAAAAACGAAAATGCAAAAACGAAAAAGGGCTGCGGCGTGAAGGGGTTAAATCACCCCCCTTTCTCCCCATTCAAAATAAAACAATAAAAAAAAAATCAAACCTACACATATTTGGTATCGCCCCGTTCAGAATCGCCCAATCTATCAATTAAAAAAGTTAAAGTTGAAAGATTTTTGTTAAAAGGAATCAGTCAACAAGTCAATGCTACCACATCTGAGAGAATGATGTGTGGGGGGGGGGGGCAGAGACCTTGGTTCCAGAGATATGTCACTTACTGGGCCGCTTGCTGTCATTTTGATAAAATCCCGGTTTTCTCTGCTGCAGATCTAGCAGTTCCCTGAATGCTGAGCTCTGTATAACCCTGCACCACATCACTGATTGGCAGCTTTCTGTGTACACTGTGCATAGCCAGAAAGCTATCAATCAGTGGTGGGGGAGGGGTTATACAGATCTCATAAATATGGAGGACTACCTGGTAGTAGGTTGACTAGTCCTTTAATGATAATCTCCTGCTGATAAAAGTCAGGTGTATGTGTCCCGGCATCAGATGATCAATGATAAGCAGGAATGAAGCTGTGCGCATGTGCGAGCTGAGTATGTCACTTGTGATGTCGCCAGCACTTGTAAGTTATGTGCTTAGTGGGCCGACTAGCCTGGGGACACTAATGCCCACTCGTCCTTATCTACATATCATAAATGGACTTTAGAGATATTTTTTCTAAAGATCTGTTTATGTATGCAATATAACACAGGAACTGTTTGGCAGTGAGTCTTCACATGCTGACGCAACTGCTGGTGGGACCTGACAGGTTCCCTTTAAATGACCGCTGATCATTGGAAAAAAGCCTGTGTAAATTCATTCTTTCTCTTAAAGAAAATGTCGGAAAACGCTATTAACCTGTATATATGGGGTTAATCAGCAGGTTAATAGCTATAGAAACGTGCCTTGTTGATTTACTGAAAGCTCGGCTACTGGGAGGAAATTCATTTTATTTCTCCCTGCAGTCTCCAGATTTCAGTCATAGAGGGGAAGCTCAAAGCACTGTGAGCGGCGACTGTAAGCATGCCCCGGCACTTCAACGACAGCGGGCTCCGCAGTATATCAGTGCTATTATCGGACCATCAATTGGTCGTATTGTGCCTCCAGTTGGTCCATGTAAACAGACCTTAAGTCTAGGTTTTTAAAGGGACTTTTAAGGCTATGTACAACGTCTTTTTGAGGCTGGTACCGCCTGAAACCCGCTTGAAAAACTGCAAAAAAATAAATAAAAAAAATAGCAAACATAATGCATAGCAATGTCTATACGATTTGCAGTGCATATGTTCCGCTTTTTGTCTCTTCTTTTACCCCGTCTCAGGTTTCCAAAGCTGTGAAGTGTCTAAAAGAAGTGACCTGACCTCTAGCAAAGATATCAGAATAGACTGTAGGAAACGACGCTGTGTGCACACGGACGTATCAGGAATTGCTGGGGTTTCCTGATGAGATTTTGGCCACTTGGATTTTCACAGTTTAAACACAATCCAGAAATGTGCTTCACCTGTAAAAACCGCATGTGAAACTTTGCTAATTTGTCGGTAATTATAGTACATGAAAAACGCCTTTAATTTTAGGTAAAAATGAAATGAAAAACCCAAACTAAAGGCTGGACCCACAGTGAGGAAAAGGATTAGGTACTTGTCAGGTACCATCGATCAATCAGCTGTAAATCCTATAGATCTGAACTCCCTAATGAATATTCATCAGCAGACCAAATTAAAAGACCCCAAGTAATGTAACTAGCTGACAAGTCTAAATTATATATCAGAAGGGTGAACGTCTTTAAAAGGAAATTGTCGTCAGATTTTTGCTATATAATCAGAGAGCAGCGG